>NC_133658.1:529689325-529894325 GCF_037893015.1 Macrotis lagotis
GTATTTTATTGAACATTATTATTTTGGGTATTTTGAATTAAATACATCAAGAATGAGTTCCTCCTGAAACTATACTTATCTTCCCACTGATGAGAAATTTTAAGTTATAATTTATAAATTTCAATCTCCCTCTTTCCTCACTAGTTCAACCCATGAGCAGCTCAAAAGTCAGCTTATTAGCTATATTCCATAATTTGTTTCCCCTTTATAAGAAACCTAGGAAGACAAAATATCTGTGAATGGTTCTACTTGCTAATAAGGGGGTAAAGCCAGAAGCATCTTATGTTATTATCTATTTATTAACCTAGTGATCTTTTGATCTATCATCTTCATATATATGTATATATATGCAGAGAAATTTATTGTAGTTTAATACATTACACAAAGAAAACCTTATCTCACTAATTTAGATCTGATGTTTAACCAAATGACATTAAAATTAACAGTTTTATTTTATGCTGAGAGAGAATGAGAATTAAAATACTCATTTTGAACACTTGTATAGAAAAGTAACATTTATTCATCTTCCCTGTTTTGAATTTAAATTTTCTTGACAAGGAAAGAAAATTAGATTTATGAATTATGTTTTAGGACCTCCTAATGATGTTGGATTAGAGTGATAGATCAGGAAAGGATTCTGGAAAAATGGGGAGTGGATCACAAAACTTTCAGCTCTCCAAATTTCTTCTACAGAAGAAAAAAGAGAGCATCTTCCCAGGGCAGCAGAAATAAACACTGGACAAAGCAGTTGACCTCCTTAAGGCAATTTGAGAAGACTTCATAAGTCAAAAAAGACCCAACTTCCATTCTAGTGCAAACACCTCCAGGTTAACTATGTGGAATCAATAACAACCAACCCTGGGGGAGGGGGATGAGAGAGGCAGCCTCAGCCTTAGAGACTTACCTCCCAGACCTTGTCCAGGTCCAGGAGCTGAGTAGAAGACTGAAAGACCTTCTATTGTTGAGGTACACCAAGCACAGTTGTGTTGACCAGATGACTCCAAGGCCATGACCAAGGGGAAAAGGAGCTAGCACTTGCCTGGTGAGTGGAGTAGCAGAGGACTGCCTATGGGCACTTGCAGGAGAGCAGAGTTCCTTGTTTCAGGACTGAGAGAACAATTGTAGTTTGAAGCCACTGGAGGTACCTCAGGCAGAAAGGTCTTTTGCAGGACATTGTGGCTGGGGCCATATCCATACCTCAAGATATGGAGAGAAGAACCCAAGGTTGGGCCCTGAGAACTCAGAAAATAAGAGTAAGAAGAACCTCATGGTTTAGGGCACCATTCATCATACCTGAAGACTAGAACTTGATCACACTAATTACTATAAAAACAAAAACAAAAACATAAAAAAAATTATAATGATTAAGTAATGGAGAAAGAACTCAATCATAGAGAATTACTATGGGAATAGGCAAGATTTGAATTCATATTTAGAGGAAGATAATGCAACTAAAAATGCCTCTTCTTTTTTCAATGAAAAATAAAAGCTAACTGTCCCAGCACTGAAATGACAGAATAATTACCCTCAAGCCTTTTTTCCTGGTAGTTGGCAGTGATTTTCATGGAGAAGAGTATCTTCACCAACTAGTTTGGAGGTTTGTATACATAACTCCCTAAGGATTGTATTCCTAAATGAATGGCACCTGTCTACACTTCCCTAAACAAAAATGAGATTGTTCTTCACTTCTTCCTTGAAAATTTCTCATACTGACATTCTGCTATATTTCCCACCACAAAGCTACATTTTATAATATTATTGAGCTATATAGAAAAACTTAAAGGGTGAAACCCTAAATTTTACTTGTCCCAATTCTTCATAGGAGCAAAGTGCAGTGGGGAGAAGAAACAGTCTTAAGTCCTGAACTCATAAAATTTCATTCTATACTTTAAGTAAAAAAAAATCAAACCCTAACCTATACTTATTTGTTCTATTTTCTTCAATTTTTATTTTGTTTTCAATTAGCTTATTATTTTGAATGCCACAACTTCCCTATTTAATGTCTTTATAATATCTCATTTTAAGGAGAATCACTTTATATCAAACACAATACATCTTATTCTCATAATCCTCATGGATATATTCAAGTTTTTCTTTCTATATAATGGCTGATAAAATTATTGAACTCATTCCTCTCACTGTTAATACTGAAAATATTCTTTTCTATGTAAATCAGTTCAGCCTTCTTTTGAGTTTTTTTTTTAAATGAGGCATTTTGGGCATAGGTCAAGTGAACATGAAAAATAACTGCTTAATTATTCATCATCTTTTAAAAATGTTTATGCATTCCTTCTAAGCATAGTTCTAAACTGTAGTTAACATTCAAACATTAGCTAAATAGACTGCATCACTTTTCCTTGATAACATCTGATTCCTCACAGGTTGATCTTTTATTTTATGAAAAAAGAGCATTAACAAAGTGTGAAATGCCTTAATCTATATTAAACCTGAAGCACCTGACCAGGTTATTCTCTATCCTTAAGGGATGAGCTATTAACTTGCTCTAGGCCTTTCATAATTATCCCTCCCTAATGGCCAAATAAATATGCACATATTTCTAAGTCTAGGCACACATATACATACATATACTTGACAGACTGAGAATTTTCCCTCTCTTTGTATCCCAGTCTCAAGTGAGATATTTCAAACACATTTATGCATGTCAAAGGAATAGTTTTCAGGCTAAAAAGTTAACTAGAAGAGAAGGACTCAAGGGAAAGGTAGTCAACATTCATTGTAGATGGTCTTCACCAGCTGTATGCACCACAACTGGCCTGGAACTGTCAATACTAACTGCAATCACTGACCTTGCTAGAGCCTCTAACTCCCTTGAGGCGACAGAAGATATGGGGAATGATGGATGATTATGGAGCTTTCTGTAAACAGGAGGGATAATTATGAAGTATTCATGCTGTCACAGAATATAGTGCAAAATCTCAGGAGGTTCTCATGATTAGAATTATGAGACTTTGGAATGAAAACGAGTTCAATGAGAGTTCACTCCAAGACCTCATTATTTTTTTTCACAAAAGAGACAGAAAAAACATGTGTCTATTAGAATAATTCTAATATATAGTCAGGTGAGAATGTTCATAATTATCACAATGAAAAACTTCTAAAAATTGAAATATATTTAACTGTCTTTTCCTTATAATTATTATCAATGTTAGTTGTCTGTTTTAAATGATTTTTATCTTCATTATATATTAGATCTTTAGCAAAAATGTGTATTACCCATTTAAGTATATATTAATACGGTTTATTTACTCATCTTTTCAGAATGCCATAGTATGCTAGTATGCAATGATGAATATTGCTTTAGAAGTTACTTTATTTTATATTTGAAGAAATACTTGTTTGGAATTTAGTTAAAATCCAAATTCTTTACCACGATAGAGGAAGGAAAAATAATTGAGAGATGCAACATGTCCCATATGAGTTATATATTTTATCAACTATTTTTCCCCTTATCTAGAAGAAAATAAAATACTTGAACTACCTGCTATGCAGAGCTATTGTGATAGAAAGAACATTTCAACAATAATAATAAAACAGGGTCAAATGGTCACTCTACTATTTACTTGGGTGAGTTACTTAACTATGCTGGGTCCTAGCTTCCTGTAAAAAGAAGCAATTAGTCTAGAAAAGAATTTTCAAATGGATATTTATCAAAATATATTATAAGACAAAATAATAATTATGTAAAGGTAATTTAACATATTTTCTAATTCTGCATTTACCCTGTGAAAATTATTCTATATGGTTTAGTGGCCCTTGTTTCTGTTGTCTCTGCTAGTCCAGATGATCTTAACTATGAGCTGAAAAGTTCAAAGTAAATATGAGTGTTATGATAGATTTGGGCATCTATTTAAAATTTAACATATATATATATATTAAATATTTACAATAAATAATTGATTTGGGGCACTGGCAGTACAAAGAGTGAAGCAAAATAGTCACTGATATCAAGAAGCTATTTTGCTGAAGCAATATAACCTATGCACTGAAAGCAAACACAAAGTAGTTTAAAATAGAAAAAACTGTGATCCAAGTTGATTCATATAGGATGGAAGAAACATTTGCAGCCATGAGGGATGGTCTCTGCAAAGAAATGGAGAAGGATTATAGAATCATAGATCTAGGGCAGTATCGGGCTTCTGAAGTCACCTAATCTAACCTCCTCTTTTACAGAACTAAAGGTCAGAGATATTAGTGACTTGTCCAAGGCCACATAGGGAATAAACATAAAAGGTAGAATTTGACTTCAAGGGTTCTGGTTCCACAGTCAGTGCTGTTAATTCTTATTACTACCCACACAAAAAATATTGTAGAAATCAGTGAACAATCAGCAAAATAATTCAAATGAAACATGGAATATATGAAAGGAAAAATAAGAAATATATACTTGCAAAAGTTGTTGATTCTAAAATGTATATTGAAAAATTTAAGGAGTTTGCATTCTATCCTAAAGGTAATAGAAATTTACAAAATATTTTTGAGTAGGAGGGTGAAAGTCATTTTAGTTAGACATAGCCTATGCTTGGATGACCTAAATGTTTAGAAATTCTATTCCTTCATAATTTTAGTTATGATAATATAAAAATTCATGTTGTACATAATTATGTATTAAAAGAGATTAGCCAATTTCTCTGACTTAGTTTTGGTTCTCAAAATTCTGGCTCTTTAAATTGAATTAAGTAATACAAAGAACAAATTAGTTTTAAATAGATAATAGAATTTTAAAAAAACCCTGTGGCAATGCAATTGTAGAGTTTTTAATTTAAACAGGCAAATGTCATGAAAGATAAAACATTAAGTAAATCACAGCAAGATGAACTCTTGATATACATTTATAATAATGCATTGTGATACTTAAGTCTAATTAATCTTATGTTATGCTATGATTAACTTTACTCATTCTTTTTCCTTAATGGGGATGCTATCCTAAATTTAAAAATTTTCACTAAAATATCATGCATTTTTTAATAATTATGATAGCATATAAGCTTAATTATTTTAAAGAAAATGTTCAACACTTCCTCACTGATTAAAAAACTCAAATTCTGCTTTTTTTCTTTTTATATGGTTCACTAGAGATTATATTTTGATCTGTGTAATATGGAAAATATTGTTCTTATTTGAAATTTGAAACCATACTTGAGGCCAACAATGTTCTATCTAGGACATACCTGTTCAGACTTCCCTTTGGTCAAATTTTGACAAAAGAGAACACGGTAAAATAGAAGATAAATGATATAGCCCACTGATAAAAAAAAAGATGACTGGAAGGCTCAGTTTATAATATATGTTAATATGTATCACTGCTCATACATAAAATATAATTGCAGACTATTAGTGGTAACCAGTAATTTCTCTATATAGAAATACACATAATTACCTTCAATTAAATATAATGGATAAATCATGAGATATTTTTGTTAATTTTCTGGTTACCTGATAATCAGTGTGAAATATTTTTATTTCAACTCTACCTGCAGGGAGGGAAAATAATCTACTTTCTAAAATATAGTGTCTTCTTGACTTAAAGAGTATGTTGAATTCAATTCAACTCAAGAAGTTTTTATGAAGAACTCTGCAAAACCAAACATGCCAAGAACTCTGCAAAGTCAAAAAATGAAACAGACCCAATCTTCAAATATGGAGCTAACCTAGTAAAGAAAAACAATATGTAAAAAAAAAATGCAGAGCAATTATAAGCAAGCGATTCTCTAGAATTAAAACTCATTTAATATGATGACCAGTTTGTTAACAATAGAACAAGAGTACGAGAAAGGACAATGGAAGGGCAAGGTAGAGTAGGATAGGTCTAAAAGAGGGAAAGAATTATCTTGGGTATAATGAATTAGAAGTGAAAGAAAATTGAAAGATCAGTGTGATATTGCCTCAGGTGTCAAGATTCCTTTCTTACCCATTTACATACTTCCCCTGGTGCTACAGTACTTAGTTGCCCAAATAAATTCAAAGTTATTTATCCTTGGGGTTAAGATTCCTGTCTGCATAGAAAATTTAAAACACTTCCTGGATGGGACAGAGGCAGAGACTTGTCTGCAAGTGATTACTGTTTCAAAAAAAGGTATTTTAAAAATATCAATAACTACCAAACCATTTGTCTATTTTCCCATAGCAACAAAATTTTTATGAACCTACACATATATACTTTAATGAAAGTGGGAAATAGATTTCCCATATGACTTTCTTCAACAGATAAAACTTTAATGACATCTAGTTCAATGAAAGGTAGAGTATAGATGATTCTACTGTAAATATGGTATATTAATTATGAGAAACTATTTGATTTGGTAAATAAAATGCTCTCATTATATTCTCTACCAAAAAAGATACTTCATGTATATATTTTTTAAAATCATATAAGACTTGTATAGAGATAATTATTTAATAATTCTCTTACTATTAATGTCAAATGAGGTATAAAACACAAATATACATGCTACATTTTTTTTTTAGGTTTTTGCAAGACAATGGGGTTAAGTGGCTTACCCAAGGCTACACAGCAAGGTAATTATTAAGTGTCTGAGTTCGGATTTGAACCCAGGTACTCCTGACTCCAGGGTGGGTGCTCTATTCACTGTGCCACCTTGCCCCCCCACTATACATGCTAAATGTTTTTGCCTCTATTATGAAGTTTCAGCACTGACTTCTAAATATAAGAGAGAATTTTGATTGATGAACCCATCCTCCACATATCTTTTGAGGATAACTTTTTTCTAATTTCATCAAGCCTTGGGACATTTCAATCTCCAGGCTGACAGCTGTTATCATTCAAAATAACCTAACTATCCATAGAGGAAAACCTAGGTGGATTAAAAATGGCTAATGTCCAGACTATAATAGGTCTTTGAATAACCAATCCCCCCAAAATGAGTTAAATTTCTTTTGGACAGATACAGCAAATGACCAATTAATTTGAAGAGGAGGAAGAAAGTGGACTAGATTGCATTTAGAAAATTGTGAAAAACTTTTAGTGACCCCAAGATTCTCACTGAAACAAAGATTCATATATGTGTTTGTGATTGCAAATAATCTATATTACACAAATATTGAATGACTGCACACCACTTTCCCCCCCTTAAAACCATTATCAAAAGCATGATAAACCCATAGAGTAGGCAAGATGGTCACATGATTAGAGTGAGGGGATAACACAACTATATGTTCTATTGGTACAAAGATAGTTGCCAAAAATATAAGAGCAGCCTCCCAGGATTTTTTTTAGAGGTTTTTGCAAGGCAAATGGGGTTAAGTGGCTTGCCCAAGGCCACACAGCTAGGTAATTATTAAGTGTCTGAGACTGGATTTGAACCCAGGTATTTCTGACTCCAGGGCAGGTGCTTTATCCACTGTACCACCTAGCCACCCTCAGCCTCCCAGAATTTTGAGTGTATCTCTGCTTGGATGAAGGGAAAATTGGTGGGAAACCTGTAATAAAGAACCTGTAATACCAAACTGTTAAAAAAAAATGTAAGGAAGGCTGACATTATATGGGGATTACAAGAGGTTCTTATGAGAGAACATGGATAAAACCTGTACAGAATCAGAAGACACTGATGAAGTTGAACCTTTGTTATTGAAAGAAGCACTTGCAAAAGTGAAGTCATAAATCCATTAGAGTATTAAAGTATACATCCATAGATAAGATGTAATCTGCACCATTGGAAAGAATAGTCAGATCAATGAGATCAAGATTAATTCAAATTATCAAAGTATTTCCTATTTTATTACATACTTTATTGATTGTTAGATGTTACCTGATATGTTTTAAGTAACAGCATCCTCCCTTTCTGCATTGAAGATATTTGAAAGAAGGCTTAGGCATAGGACAAAAGCTAAATTTCCTTAACAGAATTTTTGTATATCTATAACTTATGAAAATGACTATAAATTAACTGTATTTAGTCAATTAACATTAAGTAAGAAAGCATGGCTCCTCAGAGACTTATTTCATGAAGTAACACAATAATATTTCTGATTAATATTTGCTTATGGAATACTCTTATCTTCACATCCTTTCTTCTAGAATTAACCACAGCAGTCATTAACAAACTTGAATTAATAAAGATTCCTTTTTGCTAATTGTACCCATCTCCTTGTAATTTTGTTGTTTTTTTAAAATTTTTTTCCCCTAAATTCTCATCTGTCTCTTAAAAGAATTAACCTTAAAAGAGTTAACCTGTAACAAATTTTCTATCACCTGCACATTTTTTTCCCTTTGGATCTATTCAAATCATTCAGGAAGTAGCTATCCAACATTACTATGGACACTATACAGGGTAATTGATGTGCTATAATGCACATTTTAGCCTCAGATTACCATTTGAAAGTAACATTGAGTGCATACCCTTTGATCCAGCAATACCACTACTGGGACCATATCCTGAAGAAATCAGGGTGAAAACATCACTTGTACAAAAATATTCATAGCAGCCCTGTTTGTGGAGCAAAGAATTGGAAATCAAATGAATGTCCATAATGGGGGACTGACTGAACAAATTGTGGTATATTTATGTTATGGGACATTATTGTTCTATTAGAAACCAAGAGAGATGGAATTTCAGAGAATTCTGGAAAGACTTGCATGAACTAATGTTGAGTAAGATGCTGAGCAGAACCAGAAGAACACTTTACACCCTAATAGCAACATGGGTGTGATTATCAGCTTTAATGGACTTGTTCATTCCATCAATACAATAATCAGGGACAGTTTTAGAGTACCTGCGAATACCACCTGGATCTAAAGAAAGAACTGTGGGGTTTAAACAAAGACTAAAGTCTGTTACCATCAATTTTTTAAGTGTCGTATGTACTACATAATTTTGCTATCTCTAATATTTTATTTTCTCCTCAAAGATATGATTTCTCAACACATTCAGTTTCGATCAATGTATAGCATGGAAGCAATGTAAAGATTATTAGACTGCCTTCTGTGTGGGTGTGGGTAGGGGGAGGGAAAGGTGGGGGAGGGAATTGTAAAATTCAAAACCTTACAAAAATGATAGGTAGAAATTACCACTGTGTATAATTGGAAAGAAAAACATTAATAAAAAATTTTGACAACTGAAAATAAGAATGTAACATTAATACAAAGTTGTTTTTTTTTAAAAACAATAGCTTTTGAAATTCAGAGTTTTTCCATGTTTTTAAAATCATATTAAATGATCTGACATGGTCAGGTGCTTAAAAGTTTGTTATTTATTGTTATTTCAAGGTTATTTTTGTTTTTTATTTGTTTTTTTAAACTATCGATTAATTAAGCTAAAATCATTAATGCTGACTTTAGGTTATTGGGTTCTGTTTTTCATCTGTTTTGTTGTGTTTGTTTTCTTATAAACTCTATAACTTCCTCAGAGTATATTGTACTCTTCTAGAATTTGATTGATAGTGAATTCTTAAAATTTTATACCTTGGCACTGAGTAAACCTTTCTATTTGATCACACATCCATCTATCATACTAAAATGGACCTTGATTTTTTTGATTCAAGACCTCATTAGAAAGCAAAAATGTGAATTTTTGCATTCTACCTTGACAGTTTCTATCTAGTTTGCATTTCCCAAGTCATTAAGCATATGATAGCAAAATTGCTGGTATCATCAAGGGAGCAGAATTAGAAAAGCATTGGGGGAAAATGACTGTCAAGATAATTCCCTTAAAACCCTATCTGGGTTTTCTTTACCTGACTATTTTTCCATTTCTTTTATGCCATTTACAATTAATTTCTGTCAGATCAACATGGCATTCACCCCACCCCCAATGGCTGAAAATGAAGTATTGCTTAAATATTATCTAAAATGCCATTTTATTAATTATCTTAATCTGCATGATCTGCATGCTTATAAGCTATACCTTTTCTTATATCTAACCATATTTTAAGACATGATTAAAAAATATTGTAGTTATAGAAGTGTTGTTTCACTATTAGGCAAAATTACCTGCAAGAGAAATATTGTATTATAGGTCATGTTCTGCCCATGGGGCCTAATTTAGTCATAGCAAGATGTTTTTCATTGTCTAAAATTTTCCATTAATAGAACTATGGATGTTTGCAGATTGTTGCAGATTGACCAAGTCTCCTCCTCTCTCATTCTCTCTCTCTCTCTCTCTCTCTCTCTCTCTCTCTCTCTCTCTCTCTCTCTCTCTCTCTCTCTTTCTCTCTCTCTCTCTCTCTCCTCTCTCTCGATGAGAGAGACAGTACCTGCCATTTCTTTCAGTAACTTAGAGCAATGTACCAAAGTCTCCAAGCTGCCCACACCTATGATACTCATCAAAAATGCTACTGTTATTATATAGCTCATGGTATTCATTTTTAGAATTTTAATTTCCTCAGAAAATAGGAATGTCATTAACAACATCTATGAATTTTTATCTTAGTCATATAATTAATACATTTTCTTTTTTTGTATGTTTTTCAACCATTATTATTTCTATTTTGCTGGAATAGAATTACAAATATTTGTGCATGAGTGATATGAATAATTTTGATTCTTTTCTCTCTTTCTTTAAGAATTTCATTGTTAAATATTTCCTTAAATTTGAGATAAAGTTAAGAGATTTTGCTATATATATATATATATTATATATATATATTTGCTGGTTCTTTTTTCTCTGAATTTTTTCTCTGAAAGGAGGCAGAGATATTTAATAATTAAAGATAGCATTACTTGCTTATCTTTTGAGGGAGAAATGGGAAAAAAGGTATAGAATTTCCTTATTAAACTTTTGCAACTTACCCTTCTTTTCTGTTCTATTGCCAAATAAATATCCTGGGTTAAACTTTTATTTCCATTCCTCCAGTTTCTCCTTGAATCTATTCTGTACCCTGATATCAAATTAATATTAAAGCATAATACTTTTCACATCATACGTCTGCTCTAAAAATAATTAATGGATCATTATTGACACCTTATATCCATCCTGACACCTAAATTATAAAGTCCAAATTCCTCAGTTTGGCTTTCAGAGTCCTTCTTGTAGATTTTACAATGTTAAAATATACATTGACACTACCTAGAATATCCATAGATATATGCAGTTATGCTCATAAATTTTCAACAACTTGCTTTCTGAAGAATAAAGTATTACTGATACACTTTTATGTTTAATCTACTTAATTAATATTTTTCCATTACTTTATTGCCTATTCAATGAACAAAATGGTAAATTAAATGTGATTCACAGTGTTTTCATATTTCTGGAGTATAAGAATATTCATACCAAAAATTTAATAATCAGATCTGTAAGTCAACTCATCACTGATAATTATCCACTAGCCCTTTGAGCTTTGATGCTATTCCCTGTCTTTTGAATATGACATTTAAGCCAATGTGAAGAAATTTATCTACTGTGCCTCTTTAAATGCAATCATAACAACATCAAGCTAGATTTCAACTTCCATAAATCTTACATGACTGCTCTAGCTCACACTGACACCTTCCATTTCCGAAGTACAGCTACATTTGCTCTTTGCATTTGGGCACTTAACTCCACAGTAATGCATTTTTAAAACTGCAGTGCCATGGACTTTTATGAACCAAACCAAATGGTATCTGTTTTGAACAAGCCATTTGCAGTGGTAGGTAGGATCACACCAAAAAACTAATCTTCTTTCCTATCTCTATCAATCACATAAAATGTGTTTTTAGATGGTACAAAAAATATCTAAAATAATCTTGTTTAGTCATCAATCATCATACTGCTCAATAATAATGAGCTACTATTACAGGTAGTTTTGACTCGACAGAGTATATGTATTTTTAAAATTTTTTTTATTTATTTAAGGCAATGAGGTTAAGTGACTTGCCCAAGATCATACAGCTAGGCAATTATTAAGTGTCTGAGGTCTAATTTGAACTCAGGTCCACCTGACTCCAGGGCTGGTGCTCTCTCTACTGTGCCAGCTAGCTGCCTCAGAGTGTATGTATTAATTGGTGTATAGCAAGACATTCTTTACACTCTGAAATCATGGAGCATCAGGCTCTCAGAAGAATCAGAAATCACAAAATTACAACTCTTGATTCATTTTTTTCTAAATAGGGAGACCTTCAATAAACTGGGGAGATTTTTAGGAAGACAAGGACAAAGGTTATACAGCATATTGATAGAAAGGTGCACATTATAGCTGTAGTAGTGAACTATTATTGTATAATAGGAATTGTGAATAGTAAAAGTTTTATGGCTGATAATTTTAGTACATCATAAAGGGAACAGAATTAAAGGAGTTAGAACTTCCATGGATGCAGCAGCTTCCCTCTTTGCTCATGCTATTTACAAGGACCTGCCCTTGACACTCCAAGGAGTTGTCAACAACTTGAATGGATTTAACGTGGACTCCAGAGCTTACCTTCTGAGAAAGAAGCTAACCTTTCAAGATCCCTCAAAAACATTCCATTCATTGAATGCTATTGAAGACTGATAATGTCTACCGGAGGCAGGATGATACAGTAGAAATTATACTGAATCTCTAATCAGGACATTTGCATTCAGGATTCTTTGCCATCTCTCCTGCCTTAACTTCCTGACTAGCATGTTCTGTTGAAGACATCATCATAATCATTCAAATCTGATTCAGACTTTTACAATGGCTATTCTTTGCTCTCTGCTCTCCTGGTGAGAAAGAGTGCCATTCCTTGGAGGAATAGATTTATTCATTTTTCTAATGGACTTGGTGTCTCCCTTGATTGGTCTGAATTAAGTGCAAAAGTAGCTCTCTTCCCTAGTTTGGGACTACAGTGGAATAACTCAAGAGGAACTTGAAGATGTTTTTCATGATTTTAAAATTAGATATTGCTTTTTTTGATATTCCATTAAAATTGTTACAAGAAGTCATGAAACTAAGAAAAAAGGAAAACTATCATTTATGGTTTCCTTCTGTGCTTATATTAATTTTGAAATTTTTGCTCAGTGATCAACAAGTTATAAATATAATACCAGAGAAATTACACCAATATTGCCAAACTGTGTATAAATGTATTCAAAAGGCACAAAGTCGTTGCAGTTAAATTAAAATTTTAAAAAAGGTAACAGTGTTTCAAATGAGAAATACATAAAAGAGTAGAAATTGTTGATTTTACCACATATGGCATTGCTTTCTGTGATCATCATCATGGTACTATTCTGGATATGACCCAACTTCTCAATTTACTTCTTAAAATATGGCATCTCTTATAAACTCAGTTCTCTAAGTTTGAAATGATGAGGACAAAAATGTCATCCTAGACACTATTCTTCTGAATATAGCCTGAGATAGCCTTAGCTTTTTTTGACTTTTATGCCACATAATTGACTTATATAGATATTTCAGTAGCTTAAGAAGACCAAATATGCTTGACAAGAAACTTATTCATGCCTTCAATATCCCTGAGCTTCAGGTTATTTTTTTAAACTGTAGTAAAAGATTCCATCTATCCCTATGTAAAATTAACTCATTGGATGGTTTGATCTATTTTTATATCAAGATCTTGTTTTTGAAGTTTGATTCTAATTATATTGTTAGCTATCCCTCCAAACCTCATATCTGATTTGAAAAAAATGCATGTTTATTTCGTATTGATAGTCTGTATCTTTCATAAAAACCTGTAAAAATACCACAACGACTAGGAAAGATTCCTGGCATCTGCCACTAGAGACCTTTTCTCAGGTTTTCATGAGTCAGATAATAACTTTTGAGTCTAGTAATATAATCAAGTGTTAATCAAGCTAATATTATTAATATTTCCTTATCCTTATGAGAATAAACCCTTTGTCAATAACTTTGTTGAAAATTGTCAGTAGAGTATATACATATAATTACACAGGAATGTAGATAAAAATGAGGAAAGCATAGAATTAAAAAAGAAGAGGAGATCAAGTTAATATGTCACAGCTCACACATCTAATTCTGGGGGACCTGAACGTAGGTGTCCTGATTAGAGATTCAGTATAATTTCTACTGTATCATCCTGCCTCCGGTAGACATTATCAGTCTTCAATAGTATTCAGTGAATGGGACATTTTGGTGATTTCAGGCTGTAGGAAGAAATAAAATTAAATCTTTTCCTATTTTTTGTAATACATTTTCTTGGTTGGGAACTCATATCAAATTCCATGTTAAAGTATGAAGTATGACAGTACTGCTTCAGTACGTTGAAACTTTAGTCTTTATTTAAATGTCAATACTTTTGACCCTGTCTTATTCAAAATGTATGACTGCAATAATGTTTTACTGCAAATGTGTGACAATACCAATATAACCGTACAAAGTGAAAACATGATAAAATTCAGCCTTTGTTTTCTAGGAAATCATACTTTATTTACATTTTGGAAGGTGTTAAATGAGATTCTTCTTTAAAGATACTGCTTTACTACAAAACTATGAAAGGCAGCTCCACAACGATAAAAGAAAAAACAACTAAAAGCTTTTTAGTTGCAGAAAATATGAAACATTTCTCTATTGGAAAAATAATACTGAATATACTAGTACAATCAATGTGTCATTTAAATAAGAAGAAATAATTTTCAATCTTATTTCGCTTAAAATACCAAAACCAGTCTCATCCTTTTAACTTTCATATTGTTGTCAATGGCATCAATTTAATTTAAATGAAACTCTACTATTCTAGCAAGCCTTACTTGATAGTTTGATAACATCTTTGACTCCTCATTCTCCTTTACTTCCCATAGCATATTAGTTGACAAGGCCTGCCTACTCTACCTTCCCAATACCTCTTACATCTGTCTCCTCTTTCTTACCTGAATTTATGCTTTATTACTTTTCACTGGTGTTATTATAACTGGCCTCTCCCCTTATAGTCTCTCTAGCCTACAATCTATTTTACCCACAACTGACAGATTAATCTTTGTTAAAAAGAGATCTGATCTCCTCTCATTATTTTTAGATTCTGTTCATTGCCTTCCACAGTCCTTTGCTCAGAGTCGACAATTAATAAGTATTTGTTTAATTGAGTTTAATGGAGCTACCATCTGAAGATACATTTTTTCAGAGTATAACATAACACTGAGAGACAGACAATAGATCATTGATGCCTAAGATGTGGTAGTGATTTTTTTTTAAGTTTTAGCTGAATCCAGATACTTTCAGTCATTGTGAATTGACAAAAAGATGAAACATTAAACTTTTTTCAGATGTAATAAACCTCTAGTGATCAATGATATTTTGCTTTAAAGAACTGTTAGATAGTATCATAATAGCTTATATGAATATAATAATCATATCACCAATATTGTATTGTTATTCAAAATAAATAATATAAAAGTATCAGAATCATAAAGAAATAATACGACAATAAAACTACACAGGAAATAAGTGCATTATAAATAATATAACAAATAGAGCTTTGTAACAGATATTCAAAAGGAGTAGATAGAAATGCTTAAATGGAATGTGATGTGGATTATAAAGGAGAATTTCTGGCACATTAAAGCATAGCTAATGATCCATTGTTAAACATTTCAGTTTAGTCATTGCTCAGGAAAACTGCAAATAAAAAAAAAAAGAAATCACAAATTCTCTTTTCCCATAGAGAAGGGGGGAAATCTAATTGATTTCAAGCTGTGTTCCTTCATTTATCAAACTATATCAACTTGTAACTAAACAATTTTCAGTAAATATCAACAGGAAGAATTGTTGATTTTCAAGTTAATTCATTCACAATTACACATCATTAACACATAATTCATTATTGCTTATTGCCTCAAAAACATTGTGCTATTTTCTCTAAGATGTAGTTTACTGTTATCTGAATAGGATATTTTAAAGAGTTCCTAATAGTTCCAAATTTATTGCAATGATAATAAGAGGCAACATTTATATAGTGCCTTATATGTTACATTTTTCATTCACAACATTTTATTTTATCCCCTTATCAACCTTAGGTACATTAAAAATAATTCTATTATATATTACATTAACTTATAGAAGTTATTATCCCCATTTTATAGATGAGAATATAGAAAATAATGAAGCCTGTAATAGGAAATTAATGAAAAAAATCAGGAAACTCATATAAACTTGTGAAAGCAAAATAGGTTCTCAGTTTAGGAAACCGATATTGAGTGACCTGTCTAAGATTACATATCTAGTAAGTGTCTAAGATTATTCAAACACTGTTAAGTCCTCCCTTCCTGCCTTTTAATGCATAACAATACCATACAAGGTAGATTAGAAAGTTTCCTAAAATATTCATATGTCAAGTGAATTATCAAGGGTAATAGAGTTAAGATCTAGGAGAGACAGCTTTCGAAACTAGGCACATGACTGAATGACTGAACCATAACAAGATTTTGATTCTGAGGCCAATGATCTATCCACTACGCCATATGATCTTTCTCTATTTTTGTTGCCACTATTGATTGACAGTTATTTCAAATGATGATAACACTTACTATATTTTTGGAGGTAGCTTTAAAAAATCAAAAAGCCTATTCAAAAGGCAAGTATAAAATGAAGAAGTATATGCTGAGACTCTTGTGAAATTTTGAACTAACAAAAAATGCTTTCCATTTAAAATCATGATCAAGGAATAAAAAGTATAGCTAAAAATCTGGTAAAAATGCAAAATATATGATATTTTAAAATGCAAATTCTGTTTTGGAATTAATTTATGAAAAGTCATTATAGTGAAGAAACATTCTAATTATTTGAATTTTTAAGTTCATTTTAAAATGAAATAATAAGTATTATGATAATTAATATTTATATAGTGTTTATCTTATGCTGAGTATTGCATTTTGATCTTTACAATAACTTTGGAAAGTAGGTGTGATTATTATCCCCCTCATTTTACATTTGAGGAAACTGAGGCATATAAGTTAACTGACTTTTCCAAGGTCAACTACCTAGTAAGTATCTGAGGTCCCTTTTGGATTTGTCTTAAACTCTAGGTTCATCATGCTATCCACTGTGCTACTTTACTGAATTTTATTTTTCAATCAATAGAAATTTAGTTTTTCTCCATCCTAATTTTTTTTTAGGTTTTTACAAGGCAAATGGGATTAAGTGGCTTGCCAAAGGCTAGTGCGTTATCCACTGTGCCACCTAGCCGCCCCCCTCCATCCTAAATTTCATTCTATCCAAATAAGAAAAGAAAAAAATCCTCCTTGTAACAAATATAACTTACAAGCAAAAAAAAATCCCTCATTTGCCTATATATATATGTATATTTTCATTAAATACATGTTTGTATATATATATATATATATATATGTTCCATAGTATAATAAGATTATATTCAAAAATTTGAACATAAGTATGCATGTTTCATTCCATTCCTTTAGTCCATTACTTTCATGTTAGAATTTGATAGCATGCATTAAGTTTCACTAATTATTAATATGTATTAGTTTCCCTATTCTCTTCAGATTATATGCATGTATATATGTGGATATAGATAGATGCATGTACATATATATATATATATATTCACAAATATATATTCATATATATGCATACATGTGTCGGTATAAATACATCAAGATGATGAATAAAAATTCATTAGAAATATATGTATATATTTAATAGAAAGTGTGCGGGTGTATGTGAATTTGTGTGTGTGTGTGTGTGTGTGTGTGTGTGTGTGTGTGTGTTTAAAATCTTGAGGAACTACTTTATTGGTAGGACTTATGTGATGTTAAAATTTGGTAACAAAGTATGTAGCCTCTTTGTCAAATGTATAACTAACTGAATCAGTGAAATTACAATGAATTTCAAATAGAAAAATTCAAAAATCAAAGTCAGATAAGATAATTTGAAAAAAATGAATAGAATTAATGTGAAAGACCAGGAATAAGAAAAAAGATATTTAGAATCATAGACTTCAGTACTAATTCATCTCTTCTTTTTTGTTTGTTTGTTTTTCCAAGGTTGTGGGGTTAAGTGACTTGCCCAAAGTCACACAGCCAGGTAATTATTAAATGTCTGAGGCTGGATTTGAACTCAGATCCTCAGGACTCCAGGGCCAGTACTCTATACACTGGGCCACTTAACTTCCCCCTAATTCAACTTTTCCTTTTCCACATGAGGAGACTGAGAATCAGAGAGGTTAAGGGGCCGCCCAAACTCAGGCAGAAATTTAAACTCTGGTCTTCTTCCTGTGAATCCAGGGAGGTTTTCTCTGATGTTTTAGAAGATTTTCTCTGGAGAAGACAGCTTCTATTGAAAGTTATCTTTAAAAGCCCCACTGTATAACTTATAAAACTCCTTTCTTGTAAGCCGAATGGACCTGATCCTGGAGGTGACAAGGTAGAAAATTGCTCAGCTAGCAAGGTTCCAGAAGAGATAATAGTATCCTACTGACAAATAAAACAAAACACCTTCAAAAGGTGAGCAATTGATTGCTTTCTCACCATTGGGATCTATTCTCTCACCAAGAAGGAAGCTGAGCAGAGGGAAGAATAGACTGTGCATTTGTAAAAGGTATGTTAAGGCTTTCAATATAAAAGAACTCATTTAGTGGAGAATAAATGGTCTCTTGCTACTTTCATATAATCAATAATTACCTAAAGTGAGGGAAATTTCATCAATATTCAATTCAACACTTATTAAATGCCTACTGTGTGAATCACTGTGATAATAGCTTGATGAAATATCATTGCTTTCATTGTTTCATATTTTCAAAACTGTTTGCGCAGATTCTTTGTAAAAGGATCACATATACAGGTGTCATACATGCACATAAAACCAGCCCCCCCATACACGCCATTATTGGAACTTTAGACATTTTATTTATCAGCTGAAAAGGCACAATATGGACTTGAATAGTCTGACAGTCAGACAAGGACTTGCAAATAGATTTCAACCTTCATCCACAAAGGACAATTAAGAGGAAAGAAAGGTTATAGGAGATAGCATATTCATTTAGTGTTTTTTTAAACGGTATAATCATTAATCTAGATACCAAATGTCTTTTTTCCCTAGCAATGTATGCTCATTTTCATTAGAAAGTGCACTACTCTTTTGATTTGCATATGACATTAAATATTCACCAGCAAAAACCATCTTTCAGTCAATTATGATTTGAATAAATTAAAATGAAAGGCTGGGGTATAGTTTAAAGGTCACACATTCCCTCAATGACTTCCTAGCACTTATCACATAAATAAAAAAATATTGTGCTTATTACATAAACAGAGAAACTGTAGTTCAGTCAAAAAAGTCTCTAGATTTGGAATCAGAAGTCCTAGATTCAAATTCTAGCTCTTTTCATTGTACATTTGCATAAGCTTGGGCAAATCACTTAACTTTTCTGGAACTCAATCTCTAAAATGTGTGGGTCCCAGAAACTAGAATATCCATAAAATCTGTCCTAATTACAAATCACTGACTCCAAAGAGAGGAAGTAAGGATAATGAGATTAATCTAACTTAATGTGATAAATCATCATTGGATAAGAGGTTTCTATTGGGGGGGGTAGGAGGGGTGTGTATTGTTCTTTTATAAAAATGATTCTTTCCTATTGTTTATAAAAAATAAAATATTAAATATATATCCTTTTATTATCCTTTATTG
Organism: Macrotis lagotis; assembly: GCF_037893015.1. Lineage (NCBI taxonomy): Eukaryota > Metazoa > Chordata > Mammalia > Peramelemorphia > Peramelidae > Macrotis > Macrotis lagotis. Next base: position 529,708,862 of record NC_133658.1, read on the forward strand.
AAGATATATCTTTTTATTATTTTTAATGATCAGTATTTTTAAATTCTAACCTTCAGAGTGATTTGGAAATTTGGAAAGTCTCAGTTTAAGTGACTCTATTGAAGGAAAAAAACTCTTTCAAGGTCACTAGTTTCATCCTTTCATTAAATGAACTTTTATCTTATTTCAGTCCTCAGTCCCCCAAGGATTTAGCAATATGGATTAACCACACATTCTTGAGATTCTCTGTTCTTTTCTGCAATATTCTACTGCCATGATTTTCTTGTCAGTCTTCTCTGATTTTCTTCTTCATTCCATATCCTTCTACTATCCCCTAAATATAAACACACTGTAAGATTCTGTACTTTAGTTATACTATTTTCCTTGATGATTTCATTCATTAAGCTGGCTTAATAATTAATTCTATGAAGATGAATTCTAAATATTAGTTTCCATATGTAACCTTTTTCAAATGATTTGTGGGTTTGATTTTATTTCTGGCCACTAGATATTGCCATCTAGTTGTCTTACTGGTACCTCAAACACAAAATGCCTAAAACTTATCTGAAGCATTCTCCCTCTAATGTCACCTTCCGTGTAATATGATATTATAATCCTTGTATTCCTACAGGCTCAGAACCTTAGAGTTATCTGAGTTTTTTCCCTCTTTCACTTTTCACATATAATTAATTAGTTGTCGAGACCTGTATTTTTGATCTTCATCTTGTATTTTATCCTTGGTTTTTCCTTTTCAATCCTATTGTAACTCTAGTTTAGAGTGTCAACTTCTCTTACATATACTGCTAAGATATTTCCTAATTGGTATTTTTCTCTTCATCTTGTCTCTTCTGCAGTAGAGGAGTCTCTATGGTGATGCTCAAATATTCATTGTCACATTGTTCCTAAAATCCTCTTCACTACTTATTATTTGCTGAATGGGATAGGAAGACTTTATACTAGTATTCATGATCCCCTTAAACCTAGTTCAAAAACATGTCTAATTTTATCTTGTAATATTTTCCTTCTGTAGCCTATTTTCTGATCACCTGGTCTATCCTCTGCCTCATTTTTCTCTTTCATTTTTTTTTGACTTTGCTCAAGCATTCTTGGATATATCTTCTATCTTTGCCTTTTGAAGGTTCTACAATTCCTTCAAGGCCCAGATCAGATGCTACTTCTTCTATTAAGATGTCCCCTTTCCTGATGTCACCAGTCTAATGTAAATCTCTCCTTAAATTTCTCATGATTAAATGTTACCTAATAAGGGGGCAGCTAAGTGGCACAATGGATGGAGCACCAGCACTGGAGTCAGGAGGACCTGAGTTCAAATGTGACCTCAGACACTTAACAATTGCCTAGCTATGTGACCTTTTAAAATTACTTAACCCCAATGCTTTAAATTTAAAAAAAATTACCTGATTAATCTTTGGTGTAGTCAGTCATTCCCATTTGTTTACTTATCTTTCCTAGGATCACATATCTAGATCTAGAAGAGATCAAATCCAAGTATCATGTGTATACATGCATCTATATGTGTGTATGTATATACATGTATATATTTCACTAACTTCTCTATGATGCCTATTACTACTACAGAAAATGTATTCCTTGAGAGCAAGGACTGTCAGTTTTGAAAATGTACCTTTGTTGCCTTGCATATTATCTGATATAGTGTTATTGATCAGGCATTTTCAGTTGTATCCAACTCTTCATGACCCCACTTGGTGTTTACTTGGCAAAGATACTGGAGTGGTTTGCCATTTCCTTCTCTGGTTCATTTTATATTTACAATTACATGAACTGAAGCCTACAGGACTATTTGACTTAGGGTCACTCAGCTTCAAAGTGTCTGAGTTCAGATTTCAATTCAAAAAATGAGTAATTCTGACTATACCTATTCACTTGCACCATCTAGCTGCCCTACTACATAATATACAACATAATAATACTTGTTGAGTCTTTAAAAGATATTAGATCTTTCCTAGCATAATAGAGTATGTTAGTAAGCACATTTTAAAATTTCATTTTAATAAAGTGGATTCGAATAAAATTGCTTTCAATATTATTTTATAGCACATATTCAAGCTATAAATTCAAATTATAAATTATAAAATTATAAAAATTATAAAGATAAAACATTGTGTTTATAAAGATAAAATAATTTGAGAAGTGGGAAGATCTCACTTTTTAGCACAGCTGGTAATTTAAATTCATCTTGACCTATGGGGATTCATAATGCGTTTCCAAACTTTCTACCTTCTTTATCACTGGATTCAATCTAGACCAAACTGGCAGAGAGTGACTAAAAGTAATTACTGACTGCCTCAGTGTTCAATGGTTTGTGTTAAATGTGTTGTTGGTCTCAGATCAATTCTTTGGGAATGAGTGTCCACATCATTAAAACCACTAGTACTAGTGATACTAATTAGTACTTTGAACAGGCACAGTGACTGCTCTCATATCACCTTTAATTTCTGCAATTGAGAGCAGTAGTACTTTAACCATTGAGGACTCTGATATTATCAACTTTGGTAGCTGTCTTGGGGTTAACTGTATTGGGGGTTAAAGAATTACTCTCTAGGCCTTTGTAGACATAGCATCTTTAATGAAGGTCTTTTCAAAAGAATTTTTCCTTGCAAAATCTTATATTCTGTTTTTCCCTGATAATAAAACTCAACTAGAAATTAAGCACTAGCATGATTTTTTTTCAGGATGCTTGTAATATAAGCCCTACTCCAAAAATAAGCCCCAGTTAAGATAATCAGACACATTTAGTATATCTTTTGCAACAGAAATGGACTGGAATTATAAAATTATTTTAAAAATTATAAAATAATTATAAAATTATATAATACATATATAAATAATGTTATTAACATTAATACTTAAAATAAATGATGATATAAATTACAATTAAGTATTTGTAAACACCCAAGTGGGTGCTTTTGGATGAGAAGTAAATTTCTATGTAAACAGGTGAACTCGAATTTATTGTCGAATGACCAGAGTATAGACACAAAGCACGAATAACATGCACATTTGGTAATGTCTGGATGGAAAGAAAGCCCTACCTCACTAAGGGCAAGAAAGATAAGAATGTATGTTTTATGTTCTTGAAACTGAAAAAGCCTAGTGCACAAGCAGTTATAAGGAAGTGTGTCAATTTAATGCTGCCACTTGTTTGGAGAGGTGACCAGAGAGGTCAGTCAGTCTGGAATTCAGCCAGCACTCACTGTGCTAAAGACATGAAGAACTTTGCAGAGAGAAGAATTCCAGTGGGAATGACTGACTATCTCCAGACTCTTGATATTGCAATAAATAATCCATTCAAGGGCCATTTGCACATGAAAATCAATAATTACATTGAAAATAGAGAAAATACTTTGTGAAGCTGAGCCTTCAAGAGGTTGTGACTTTGGGTGAAGAATTCATGGGTTAAAATCACTGACAGTGGTGTTGCCAATGCACTATGAACAGGCTATGCGGATAAGAAGTGTTCTTTAAGGAGAGATATATTGCTGGAAATGAAAGTTTGGGGTCAATGGTTCTCCAGGAAATGTAGTCAGTCACAAGGAATTCGGCAGGAATTTGGGGTTTGGAGAGTTATGATGATATTCCAGAAGTAGATGACATGACTATTTGAACAAATATAGATTTTTATACCTGAATAAATGTAGATTATTGTACATGAAAAAATATCCCCTGAAAATAAGTCCTAATGCATCTTTTGAAGCAAAAGTTAATATGACCCAGTCTTATTATGGGGGAAATAAGGTGTGTGTGTGTGTGTGTGTGTGTGTGTGTGTGTGTGTGTGTGTGTGTGTAGCTTCATTTGAATAGAAGGGGAAGTCATTCTATGGGGCTATTTAGTGATACTTTGATTACTACCAAATATTCTTTGGGGAGCTAATAAGAACAGGAATATATTGGAAGTCTCCAGGTATATAATATAAATGGTTTAGATATGCTTCACCTCTTGAAATATTGATTGGTATATTAATACCATAATAATAATTGACATTGATTTAGAGCTGACGAAGTTCTTGCCTCACAAAAACCCCATAATATAGGAAGCAAAATATTGTTATCATTTTTCAGATTAGGAAATTAAGGCTAAGAGAAATAAAGATACTCCCCCCAAGATTAAACAGCTATGAAAGAGTTAAGCAGTAAATTTAATCCAGATGTTTTTCTCCTTATTTGCAAAAGTTTCCATTCTAGTGCTGGCATTCTCAGCTGGGATAGGAATTATTTTATGCCCTTCCAAACCTCTCCCATGGAGGAGGTTACCCAGGTTCATCATCTATTCTGATAATCAGGCTTGTACTCCATTGGTCTAGTTCTCTCATATGTAATGTGTAAGTTATGTCACCATTAATTTGGTTGACATGGACTTTGAAATCAAAGTACAAGTATTATTATAATTATTATACATAACTAAATTAACTACATAGAACTTATGAAAGAAGATGCTATCTGCATTCAGAGAAAGAATATACAGAAGTATATATAGAATGATTAGAATATACCTATGCATATATATGCAGGCATAATTATATACGTACATATATATATATATATATATATATAAATTCTTATATATATATATATATATATATATAAATTCTTATTAGTGTCTAATGGAAGCCATACCTAGGTAGTGAGTAAGGAAAGAAAAAAAGGAAAAATAAATAAGTTTTGTGACAACTTTGTTACACATTTAAAAGCAATCTTTTCTATAATTCTACTATATTATGAAATGCTTGAGTCATTTCATAAATTAAAAAAACATTAAAAGAAATTTTAAAAAACAATAAGATAAAGGATAACTAGGTCTTATCATCTTCTTTGCTGTTTGAACCCATTGAGTTTTATTATCTGCCCTGACTCTCCCCGCCCCTGCACTGAACCCTAAAGTTATTCATATAGTCTTTTAATATGCCTTGCCATTGTGTCTTATTCCTACTTGCCTTATGGATGTACCATAAAGATCTCTGTATCTTCTCTTCTATAAAGATGCTACACTTTTAAAAATAATCCAATTTTTCCATAAATCTACAAATGAACCAATGTTTTCTTCATTTCAAATGTGAATTAGACTCTTCTATTTTCCTATTTGTATCTCCAGAACTAAAGTGCTTGGCAAATAGTAAGCAAATAATTAACTTTTAAAATTAAATAATTAACTTGCTCATTCATTTATTTCAGCACAGGGCTCTTCCCAATATATCATGCTGCCCCTAACTATATCCGATTTCTTCTCCTAAAACTGTTTTCATTATCATATGCTCCAATTTAAAGGATCAATTTGAAGGTCTTTTTTACTGAACCATATTAAAGTAATTTTGACAGATGATGAATTGAAACAAAAAAAATCAATTGAGTTTTGAAAGATGATAGGGAATTTAAGTAAGATCGTCACAATGATTAAGTGGAAATAAAACTCCAGAAAATTATGGTTCCAATTTTAACAACTTAGGAAAAAAAGCCAAATTTACTAATAATATTCATTTTCTGTATTAAATATTTTCTATTATACTAAATGATTTTCTAAATTTCCCTTAAAGAGTGAACTTCACAAGAATATTTAAATTTTGTTGTGATTTCATGTCATTTTATGAATTTATTTATTTTTCTAGGTTGATCTCTTCACTAAAAAATAACTGAAACTTCAAGTCAATCCTCAGATGAACCATGATTGCTCCTTAGATACATACCATGCAGGAGAATGCAGTAACTATCTAGACTTGGCAACCCTTATTCTTACTCAAGATTTTTAAGATGGCTGTTTGTCCTAGTTGATAAATAGTTACTTCCCATTTATTTTGTGAGATACAATGGAAGATCAGACCTTGTCAAAGTAGCAATGTCAAATCAGACAATGATATGTTATTTGAAAAATGATATGCCCAATACCTAAGGGGCAGCTAAGTGGGGCAGTGGATACAGCACCAGCCCTGGAGTCAGGAAGACCTGAGTTCAAATGCAGCTCAGATACTTAATAATTCCCTAGCTGTGTGACCTTGGCCAAGTCACTTAACCTTAACCCCACTGCCTTTCAAAACCCCCCCCCCAAAAAAATATGCCTACCTAAGAATGATATGATAAGATTCCTGTAGGGTGTGCTGATACAAAAAAAATGGAAATTCTAAGGAACCAAATGTTTAGGAGTCAGAAAGTGAGCTTTCATCTAGACCAGATGTTTAGGAGTCAGAAAGTATACTTTCATCTAGACCCTGGGGACATTGGACCACTGGAGGACAAATGATTATTGAAAAAGCAACTGTTATTTGGAACTAAGTCCAAAGGGCTAACCTTTTGACCAAGCAATGCCACTACTATATCTATATATCAAGGAGATCATTAAAAAGGGGAGGGGTTGGGAAGACCCACATGTTCAAAAATATTTATAGTTGCTCTTTTTGTAGTGGCAAAGAATTGGAAATTGAAGGGATGCTCATCATTTGGGGAATGGCTGAACAAATTGTGGTTTATAAATGCAATAGAATACTATTGTTCAGCAAGAAATCTTGAGCAAGTAGATTTCAGGAAAAACCTGGAAAGATTTACATAAACTAATATTGAGTAGTGAGCAGAACCAGGAGAACATTGTTACATACACACAGCAACATTATGTGATGATCAGCTATGATGGGCTTAGCTCTTCTCAGCAGTACAATTTTCAAAGAAAATTCTAAAGATTTATGATGGAAACTACCATCCACATATAGAGAAAGAACTATGGAATCTGAATGTATACATACCAAAGCAGACTATTTTCAGTTTTTTAAAGTTTGTTCTATATTTTTTCCTTGTATTTTTTCCTTTTTTATAATTTTTCTTTCACAACATGATTAATATGGAATTATGTTTAACATAGTTGTACATGTGTAACCTATATCAGAATACTCTGATAGAGGGGGAGGGAAGGGACAGAGAGAAAAATGCAGAACTCAAAATCTTACAAAAACTGAATGTTGAGAAACTATTTTTACATGTAATTGGGAAAAAAGAAAAAATAGCTGTGAAAGATGGGGTTATTTTGCCATATGTCCTTTGGGGTAACATCATAAAAGTGTTGGAAGACACTGGCCTTTAAAGCCAGAATTAGAGTGAGGAATTTGATCTATAGTACACAAAAGTATATGAGACTGGGGCCAGCTAGGTAGCACAGTGGATAGAGCACTGGCCCTGGAGTCAGGAGGACCTGAGTTCAAATCCAGTCTCAGACTCTTAATAATTACCTAGCTATGTGACACTGGGCAAGTCACAAACCATTGCCTTGCAAAAAAACAAAAATAAATGTATGAGACTTCTGCCAAATCGTAATGCAGATATCAAGAAAGAATAAAACTATGGCAGACAACTCTTCCTTTTTTCCCCCTTATAGCTGGCATATTTATGGATATGACCTTTGAAATATAATTGAGGAAGTATTGGGTACAAATCCTACTTCAAGTGCTTGTTAACTACAGTTACAAACTCTCTTTCCTCATTAGCAAAATGAGAATAATAATAATAATAATAATAATAATAGAACTCATTTCAAATGAGTGTTGTGAGGATCAAATGAGAGAATACATAAAAATAAATTTTTTGTTATTTTTTCAGTCTCAAGGTTTTCAAAAAATGAATCTGAGCCTAAGAAGCAAAACAGTCAGACTATAAGTCTCTGGAAAGGTATAATTTAATTTTCCTTTATATGCCTTCTGTATATAAAAAGATGTTTAAGAATTCTTTATTGGTGTTAAAAATTCCATACCCCAAAAGGAGTCATTTGATAGATCAGCATACTTGTTATTGAGTCCTTTTGCCTAAAATAATCAATACATATTTTAATCTTGTGTGTTTGCCAAATAGCTTCATCTGGGGAGAAATATGTGAATGTGATTAACTGGAGCAAAATCTACAGAAATGTATTATTCGATCTAATTCTATTCCATACATTTTTAAGACATAACTTACATATCTAAATCACTAATCTAGGAACTCATGATACAAAGATAGTAAAGGGGTCCTGGTTTTAAAGAACTTTCTCCTGAAAGGATACAATATGAATGCAATATGTTTATAAGAGGAAGAGGATATTAACATTTGAAGCTATCGAGGAACATTTGATTAAAGAGGAAGCACTAAAATTGATCCTTGAAAGAATAAAAAGAAAGATTGTTCAAGTTGAAGAAGGGAAGGTCTGCATTCAAAGAATTAGGAATAGCATGTATGAAAGCAGAATCTTCATACAGATTCTGGAGGGGGGATATAAGGTTACATCTCCTGGAAAATATGGGAAACATTCTCATTTGCTATTTGGAAAAAGAAGACATGTACATTCATCAGGTAGAGAGCCTACTAACTTTGGAATTTCAGTTAAGAATAGCAAAGAGAAGTAGGGACACGACTAAGAAAGGAAAAAAATGTATGGTCCAGTGAAACAGCTGTGGATTGCAAGTGAGCTCTAACTCTGGGGACAGCAGTATAGAACCATAAGTGGCAAGTTGACATTGCTCTACTGTTAAAACTATTGCCAATCCTATCATATCTTAAAGGTGGAGGTCTGAGAGGAAGGGTCAAACTGATTATTCGTCTATTGGTAGACAGGTTGTCTGCATCAAGTTGCCATATTCTGTTGTCAGATATAAAATGCTGGTGCTTGCCCAGTGGTTATGATGCACCATGGTACCTCACTGATATAGGAGGAAGTGAAAGTAGTTTAAGGCTAAGAGACTGCTTCAGCAACCAAGCTATTTCCAATTGTCTTATTTCCTATCAATCAGATCACAGAGTGGAACGTTTCTGGTAAAGGCAAGTGAGAAGGATGCCTTGTACAGCATACCATTTACAATAATAATGCAGCTCACATCACCAATATCTCGGTTGGTTGGTGTGCTCCTCTTTGATATTGAAGAACCAGAAAGAGAGGGATTATGTTTCAATCATTTAACACCAATGTACCTCAAATTCTTCACTTTTAAGATGAGAATGATATCAGTAGTTCCTACAGTACTTGGTTGTTTCAAGGCTCAAAAAAGTTAATGCATGTTAAACACCATATAAATGCCAGTTGTTCCGCTCAGGAGGCATTCCTGTTTATTTTTTGTTTAATTAAAAAAATAAACTTAGATAACATTATATACAACGATTATTCCTTCTTTCTATTCATAAATCACAAATGCTTCAGTAAACAAAAAAGATTAAAATGTATAAATAGTTTGCTCAGATTAATCATTATGCATATTTTTGCTTGTTTATCTTTCACTGGGTGGCAGCATTTTAAACTGGATGGAGAGCTAGCCTCAAAATCAAAAGGAGGATTCAAGCTCTGTCTCTAGTTCATACTTGCTCTGAGAGCCTGGGTAAAAGCCAACTAACCTCTCAGTGTTTCAAGCACTTCTCTAAAACTGTAGGTTTATATAGGAAGTGAAGTTCTCCAATGATGAGCATCTTTTTTTAAAATTTAATTTCCTATTCCAATTATATGTAAATATTGATTTCAACATTCATTTTGTTGTAAAATTTTCGCTTCCAACTGTCTTTCTTCCCTCCCTAAGATAGCAAATAATGTGATATAGGTTAAACATGCACAATCAAGTTACACATATTTCCATATTAGTCATGCTGTGAAAGAAAAATAAGAACAAAAGGGACAATCTATAAGAAAGAAAACAAACAGAAAAAACTCCAAATTTTTAAAAAAATGGAAATATTATGCTTTGATCTGTATTCAGACTCCATAGTTTTTTCCACTGGATGTGAATGACATTTTCTTTCACTTGCAATGATAAATAGTTTAAACCAAGAAAATTAAAAATATAGTAGAAACACAAATACACAAATCAATAGCAGTTACAACCACAATAACAAGACCTTTCTCTAAAAATAAGCTGACCTAGATCTTGGGTTCTTAAATGGAAATTTTTGCCTTTATTTTTGCCCAGAAATATTTTCCCAATTTTCTTCCTGGTCACAATTTCTAAATTACTGCTGCCCACACTGAAGCCATTTTTCTTACCCCCCTCATCCCTGTCCTAACACAACCTTGGGTTCTATGTCTGGAAATTATCTAGACTGTGAAATAAGTATTTCCTTTTGGTTTCCTGGAATCATCACCCTTACTTTCTCCACTGCCTGGCTGCTGTTTCCAAATTATAGAGTGGGCATACACTCAACTCTTTTTCCAGCATCCCATTATAAATTTATTTCTCTATTAGAAAGTAAGCTCTAAGAGGGCAGAACTATCTTTTTTCCCCCATGTATTTATATCCCTAAGCATAGCATGGTGCAAGGCAAATAGCAAACATTTAATAAATGTAGTGTCTATCTTCTTGGTATCTGTCTCATGGTGTTTCAGATTGACTAGCTAGACTGCTACTGTAACATAAATACTAATCAACTATTCCCAACTCTGAAGAAATAATAATCACTATACTAGTTAGCACTTATATAGTACTTTAAAGGCTGCAAAACACTTTTTTCCCATTTTAAGGATGAGAAAACTGAGGCAAACAGAGTTTGAGTGCTAGGCCCAATGTTGCACAACTGGTCAATATCTGAGACTGGATGTGAACTCAGGTATTCCTAATGAGCTGGTCAAATATTTTATCTACTGTTTCACATAGCTAAGGACTTCACAGTTGCTTTCATCATTCCATAAGAAGATATAGGTCTTGTTCTTAAATATATTTCTGTTTCCCATCCTAGATGAGTGCATGCAGCTTAACTGTACTTGTTCCTGAATCTTCATCATTCTTTCTGAGTTTCTTAAAATTAGGAAGGAATTTTTTTTTTCCCCATTTAACTGTCTTAAAGTTTGTCATTTAGCAAATCAAGATGTAGGTCTAGTGACATGATTCATGGTTTTAGAATAAGGCAAACACCTGTATTTTTTAAGATACAGATAGATTCACAGCACTGTCTAACCAAAAAAGACTTTAGAAGTCTTGTAATTCAACTCCCTCTTATTGAAAAATAAAAATCTGAAGTCTAAGGGGAGGTGGGGGAAAATCATTGAACCAAGCTCAGCTAGGTAGTTCACACAGACCCATCCAATCCTCTTTCAACTCTGTCATCTAAAGTCATTCATATAAGTCTAGGATATAGAGAAATATCATAAATAGTAACCATGTAGACCATAACTTTTGTGTACTCTGTGGGGATAGTGAATAGCTTATGACAATTGTTTCTTGTCCATTTCCTTTTACAACACTCTGCACATAATAGTTGTTAAGCTATTTCTCAGTCATGTCGTTGTGACCCCATTTGGAATTTTCTTGGTAGAAATACTAGAGTAGCTTGCCATCTCCTTTTTTTGTTTATTCTGAAGTTGAGGAACTGAGGCAAACAGGGTTGTATGACTTATCCAGGATAGTATCCACAGAAAGTAAATGTTAGAGGCTGAATTTGAATTCATGAAACTGTTTTCCTGATTTCAGAATCAACACCTTGTACCACTTAACTGCCCAAACTCATTGTAGAAATAACTTCCATTTATATTGGGCCTCAAGATTTGCTAAGTGCATTCCTGAAAACAAATCAATATAATAGACTGCATAAAAATTATTATTCTTTTTCTTTAGATGAAGAAAAAATGTTCGGATGGGTAAAGTAATTTCTTCATGGTTCCAAAGATGTAAGCATCTAAGGCAAGACTCAGGTTCAAATTTTCTGATTCAGAAACAAGAATTTTTTTTACTCTATCATGAAATTGGACTAAAATAGGGTTAAATTGGACTAAAATCAAATGGAATTATATTGACTAATCAAATAGCACATAAAAGATTATGTATATATATATTATATGATATATATTTACATATGTTTGTGGACATATATACATATGTAAAATCTGGATGAATACAATAGAAATACTGTGTATGAAGTGGAAATCCTAGCAAGTTTAGGAAGCTAAAAAAAGGGATAATATTAAATTAATTTGTTTTACTAAGATAACTGAAAATTGAGGACTAGAGTAGGAGAATTAAATGAAAATTGGGTGTTGAATATTAGGAAGTATTTACATAAAATAGAAAGACTTTTGGGGTTATAATGGTCTTAAACAAAAAGAGCATTTTAATTTACTTTTTAAAATATTTTCAATCATGGCTTTTGTATTAGATTGCATTTATTTTTAAATATATTATTTCTTTTCTAATTGACTAGTAGGTCTTCCATTATAACAAATATTGAAAGAGGAGAAAAAAATTTCAGCAAAAGCAAGAAACAGACTTACAGTGTACGATTGTGTAGCAATAATTCTCCACTTTGCATGAAAAGGAGTAGAGTGGTTAGTTATTCTGTTTAACTTTTAATTTCCATTTTTGTATTCATGGCACATATTGTTTTATTATTTCTGTTTATTTCATTCTACCTCAGTGCTGAAAGTAGTATATTTGATGCTTTTTGAATTCTTCATGCTTGCTGTTTCTTGGGTTGTATTCAAATTATATTTCATGTATTCATCATGATTTATCCAGTCATTTCCCAAATCATAGTTGACTACTTTTTGACCCCAATTCTTTATTAAACCAAAAGGTGCTGTATTATATATATATATATATATATATATATATATATGTATATGTATATATGAGAACTTTCTTTCCAACTTTAACAACCTTAGTTTATAAATAGCAGTATAGCACTTCTGTATCAAAGGTTACAAGTCATTAAGTCATTTCCCCCATATTAGTCTATATTGTATTTTTCAGATTGGTTGAACCTATTTGAAATTCCATCCTTCCAATATTGACTAATCTCATCTTTGTCAATTATGCCAATTGCATGACAAAAACAAACAAACACTTTGATTTGAACTTTCAAAATAATTATTTGGAGTACTTTCATATGTTATTAGTTTAGTTGTTCAGACACCAATTATTTGTTCCTTTTGACAACTTATTCATTATAATATTATATGAATATATTATTTCTCCTATATATCTTGGATACCATTTTTTTGTCAGAGATAATTGATGAAAAGAATCTACAGCCTCTTCCATGGAGAGTATGCTTTCTTGTTCTAGTTATACTGACTGTATTTGAGGAAAAAGGCAATTTGTGCAATTAAATGCAATCTTAAATTTTTTATTTTATCTAATATGATTTCCTGTATATATTATCTTGCATCATGGTGCAACATCTAGACTTAATTATGAAAAATATATTCTGTCATTTTTTCTCCAAATTTTCTTATAATATAGCCCTTCCTTGCCCCATATACCCATTTGGATTTTATTTGTAATATATTATGTTAATCTAAACAAATATTTTTTCCTCACAAATTTCTTTTAATTTTCCCAGGCATTTCCATCTAATAATGAGTCTTTCAAATAGTTTAAGCTCCCAGGTTTATTTATTTATTTTTATTTAGTTTTCATTTTTTTGCAAGGCAATGGAGTTAAGTAGCTTATCCAAGGCTGCACAGCTAGGTAATTATTAAGTGTCTGAGGTTGGATTTGAACTCAGGTACTCTTGACTCCAGGGCTAGTGCTCTATTCACTGCCACCTAACTGCCCAGCTCTCAGGTTTATTGAACACCACTTTTAATCAATCGTACTTTCTACTTCTGAGAAATTTTTTATTTTTAACCTGCATAAAGCAATTATAAGTTAATGTGAAATATTTAAATATGACCCCCTCATCATTCTTCTCTATATCATTTGAAATTCTGAACCTTTGCTACATTCATTTTTCCCTTCAAATACTAGACCTCATTCTATCCATGATCTAGTTTTATTATTCAAATGGATTTTATTTTTTGTCTAGTTTTACGTAATAAACTCTTGATAATTTAATTGATATTAAACAAAACTCTAAATACATATACATTAATGTAATTCTATTATAATATATATTAACACTTTTCAAGCTTGAGTAATTTTATTTATTTATTTTTTCTTTGTTACTTATTTTTAAAATATTAATTAATTAATTTATTAACCCATTTATTAAAACCATTTTAATTTTCTTGAACATGCTTATATAGTATTTATATTTCAGGAGTTTATTTTGAACATTTTTATTCACTAATTATGTATATACATACATATATGCTTGTATTATAACTTGATATGAATATAGTTTTATATATGTATTTATATGCATATAAATACATATATATTCAGTTACTAACATCTAATTAAACATTTTTTGTTGGTTATCAGATTTTTTTCTAGGTAAATCATTATATCATGATTTCTTAAACAAATTGATCTACAAATAAACTTAACTTCATCAATTTGCTATCAATTTCATATGCTTATTTTTTTTGGTCTTCTTATTAACATTAGCATTTCTACAAGTCTGCCCAATAATAGTGGGAAGAGGGAAATATCTATTTTATATTTACTTAGAAAGATTTTAGTGTTTTCATTTTATTAAAGAAGTGGGAGATTTTGGGTTTACACAAACATAAAGATGCACACACATACACACACACACACACACACACACACACACACACACACATATATATACTTATATATATGAGATACTCATGTAAAACCATTTTATTTAATAATATGAATTTTATCAACATTAACAAAGGAAACGCATGAATTTTATTTTTGAATATCCAAATTTACTTTTAGTCTGACAGATATCCATATTCAAAACCTCTGACAAAATTAATTAATGATATTTATGATTGGAAATAGAACCTGAAATTTTTGGAGATTTGCTTTTTGTCATGATGCTAATGATTTTGTAAACAATGCACACCCATAACATTCCTTCCTATGCAAATATCCTGTTAAATCTTAGGATAAGATTGAAAATATGTTTAATAATGTTAATAATGGTTTTTTAAATATTGAGAAAGCATGGGAATTTGGGTCATTAGGACAAATGAGGAAGAACACCTTAAAGTAAGTAAAGAAATGAGTAGGAGAATTAAACCAAACAGAATGAGTATGGAATGAAATTTAGAAATTTTACCTATTCTTTTTTGAGAGAAAAATAAACAGCTGTAAGATAGGGTTCATATATTGGTTGGTTCTATATATCTTTCCATATATGTAACTATACATAAATGTATACAAAATAAACAAATTTGTACCTATTTGTACACATACATATATATTTCAATTACAATACAAAACTTACCTATAAACAATCAGGGAAGTCACAAATTTCAAAATGAAAGTGACATAAAAATTTATAAAACAAAAATAAATAGAATAATTAATAGGAAAATATTTGAAGGTAATAATTTCTATTTTTAGTCACCCATATATTCAACAAATTGTTTAATATTTTGCTATATATAAAAATATTACTTGCAGAGTGGTACAATGAAAACAATAACATCACTAGTATATCAGAACTTACTAAAAATCTTATCTCTAAAGAATTTTATAGGTGGAACTTTGAACAAATCACTTAAGGTTCTTATGCCTCACTTTTCTCATCTATAAAATTAAAGGATTGAACTTCATGATTACCTTTCAGTTTTAGTGTTATGATACTAGTTACCAGAAAAATGCAGAGAAAATTGGATACTTTATGATGTCAGGGAGAGAATAAGTTGTATTCATTCCCAGGCAAACTCGTCTTTGTTGATTCTTGCAAATGGGTAATAACTAAACACCTTCACATTCAAACACAAGTACATCCACATGAGATGATTGTAAAAAAGAAGTTCTAGTCCATAGTTGCCTAATATTTAGATAAGTATTTAAATATGATGTTCATAAAGTTTCCCTTAGGAGCATTTAAGATTAAGCTTTCGTGAAAGTTCGCATTTTGCAGCCAATTAGTGAATAGTGCTTACATTTTGGCTTTGTTTGATACATTTCCCATTGAAAACGCTATGTGCTCTACAGAATTCTGAGTGCGTATAAGCACAAGACTCTGTGTTGTACATTTATGGAGGGGAAAAATTTAAATAATATCAAAATAAGGTCTCCATTTAACACTGGGAAATCAAATTGATATTTTTATTTATATTTCTTGAATTCTTGAACATGAAGTAAAGGACTGAGGGTAGTAGTGGTATTCATTAATTAAAAGGAATTTTTAGAAAAGAAATGGGGAAGAAATTATGGTCCTTTGGTGTTTAATTCATGTGTGACCCTGTCAAATGCTTTCTTGAGATCCTAAAGTAAAATAAAAAAATATTCTCTTTGCTTCAATGTTAAACTGAGATACTGTCCCTTGGGGAAATTAAAAATAATCAGTTAATATTTGCTAATTTCTATATTTAACAAAATCTCATTAGCATGGATTTAACTAATTCCAAATTTTTGATAACTTGATCTTGACTGAGCATTACATTTGTAAATCTTTGAAGCAAAGTCACATAAATTAATCCAGTAAACAAGATTTCTGTAGGCTATTCAAATTTCTGGAGATAATAAAAACTCTTTTTATGGCATATATATATGGACACACACACACACACACATATATATATATGTATATATATATATATATTTATTACATGAGAATGGGTTCTATAAATTAAAATTTAGTCTTATCTATTCACTAATCTAGTCTATTCACTAATCACTTATCTATTCTTGTTTGTTCACTCTGTAAACATGGAAGAGTTCATTTCAGTTGCTGTAACCTGAATGTAACCAAGCTATAATTTTCTTTAAAGGTTTCATTGTTTATTTGAGAACACTGTTTATAACTACTAGGAGAGTGGTTCTTATTCTTGTGTATTTGACATTTTTATATTTTATTTATTTTTTGTGAATTATAAAGATTTTATTTATTTTGAGTTTTACAAGTTTTCCCCTGATCTTACTTCTCTCCCCCCACCTCCAACAGAAAGTAATTTGCCAGTCTTTACATTGTTTCCATGGTATATATTGATCCAAATTGAATGTGATGAGAGAGCAATATCTTTAAGGAAGAAACATAAAGTATAAGAGATAGCAAGATCAGACAAGAAGGTATCAGGTTTTTTGTTTGTTTGTTTGTTTATAAATTAAAGGTAATAGTCCTTGGTCTTTGTTCAAACTCCACAATTCTTCCTCTGGATCCATGGCAGACAGCGCCAAATTGTCCCTAATTGTTGCACTGATGGAATGAGCAAGTCCATCAAGGTTGATCATCTCCCCCATGTTGCTGTTAGGGTGTATAATGTTTTTCTGGTTCTGTTCATCTCAGCATCAGTTCATGCAAATTCTTCCAGGCTTGCCTGAATTCCTATCCCTCCTGGTTTCTAATAGAACAATGGTGTTCCATGCCATACACATACCACAGTTTGCCAATTGAAGGACATTTACTTGATTTCCAATTCTTTGCCACCACAAACAGGGCTGTATGAATATTTTTGTACAAGTGATGTTTTTCAGGACTTCCGGCCAAGATGGTGGAGAGAAGACAGGCACAATTCTAAAGTCTCCTGATCTTTCCCCATTTACCATATGAAACAAACCTCTTAACAGAAATCTGATCCACAAAATCCAGAAAGAAAAGCCAGAAGAAAGAACATCTATCTCAGGATTTGTTTTCCTAGGTCCTGGTTGAGTCCTGGCTCAGAGGGTGGATCAGCTGTGGATCAGTATGATTAGCAGCAGGGTTGGAGACCCAGGAGCCTGAGGGGCTGAGAGCTGGACCTGCTTGATCATCAGGGCTAGAGCCCGGGTGACCACGGGGGCTTGGCTCCTCTAGGGAGCAGAGGCATTGGTGCTGGAGCTTACCAACAGGGCTGGGGGGAGAGGTCCTGTGCAGGAGAGCTGCAGACATCATCCCTGGGCTCCTCTGGTCTGAGAAACTCCGAGCCCACACCTCCATTGTGGCTGAGGCCTCTTCCCAGAACAAACACAATTACAGATTACTTCTGCCCCAGGCACAGGTGTATGAGCAGAACCAGCCCAGCTGACACTAGGGAGAGAGATGACCTCACCCCAGGATAAAGCCTACCATTCATTGAAGACAAAAGTATTTAACAGCTTCAATCACTTGCTCCAGGCTAAGGGAGTAGGCCTCAATCAAGGTCACAGACACTCCAGAGAAAGCAGCCAGCACCTCCTACAAGAGATGTTTTTACCCTTTTTCATCATCTCTTCAGGGTATAGACCCAATAGTGGTATTGCTGGATCAAAGGGTATGCACATTTTTGTTGTACTTTGGATGGAATTCCAAATTGCTCTCCAGAAAGGTTGGATGAGTTCACAGCTCCACCAACAATGTATTAGTGTCCCAGATTTCCCACAACCCTTTCAACAATGATCTTTATCCTTTCTGGTTATATTGGCCAGTCTGAGAGATGTGAGGTGGTATCTCAGAGAAGTTTTAGTTTGCATTTCTCTAATAAATAATGATTTAGAGCAATTTTTCATATGACTATGGATTTCTTTGATCTCCTCATCTGTAAATTGCCTTTGCATATCCTTTGACCATTTATCAATTGGGGACTGGCTTTTTTTACAAACAAATTTGACTCAGTTCTCTGTATATTTTAGGAATGAGTCCTTTGTTAGAAACACTAGTTGTAAAGATTGTTTCCCAGTTTACTATCTTTCTTTTGATCAAGCTATAATGATTTTATTTTATTTTTTAGGTTTTCGTAAGGCAAACAGGGTTAAGTGGCTTGGCCAAGGCCACACAGCTAGGTAATTATTAAATGTCTGAGACCAGATTTGAACCCAGGTACTCCGGACTCCAAGGCCAGTGCTTTATCCACTATGCCACCTAGCCACCCTGATCAGGCTATAATCATTTTAAAATATTCTCTAATTCAGCCTGTCCTCAATTAATTTAAATGTATCCTCTTTTACTATGGTAGGTTCTTACCCATTCAAGTTCAAGTAACCTTTACTCTGTGGATGACTAGATAAAATTCACATGGCCCCTTGATTCCAATCTCTTTTCTCTTTTTTATTCTCAATGTAAATTCAAATTTATAGTGATGTCCAGAAGTGGGACTAAACTCTTCACTTTTCACTGTGGATGTTAGTATGGGAAAACTACTGCCAAATATATAATTATATAATAGAGCAGAAGAACATTCTAACAAAATCATCATTGAACTCTTTTCTTCAGGTCCTCCAATACCCAAGGAAACCTCAGCAGAGGAAGATTACATATGTTTTGTAATATATTGGCAGTTAGTTGTAATATTTGTTATTATCATCATCACACCATCAAACAACAGCGACAACAAAACAAAAGCAACAATAAAACACTTAAGAACTATTCATAGCACCATGTTAGATGTTGAACAATGTAAAACTAAGTAAGATTTGAAAATAAGAAGTCTTGTGGATGTAGAGAAAAATTAAATATCTCAAAAGTTAACATGAAAAAGATGAGCCTTTATCAAGTGCTTTTCATGAGTGCAACAAAGCATGTATCCAATGTTTTATTGCAGTTATTTAACCAATTTATACTACTGCTGGTCATCACATGCCATCCAGTTTGTCTACCAGTTTAAAAATTCTATATTATACACACATAACACACACACACACACACACACACACACACACACACACACACACTGTTTTCTGTTGATGTTGCATGAAAAATAATATTCAAACTGTACAATCATTGGAGAATCAGCATTTAGGTTAATCTCAATTGCAGTAGAAAGAGGTCTTTGGGACAAAAGTATCAGAAATTTATTTATCATATTGACCTTATGTTTATTGCTGATGAAATATATGACTGGAAATGAAATGGGTCAGTCATAAGGAGAGAGTAAGGAGAAAATGGATGGATAATCTCAGAACCCATGTGAGGGAAAAAAGACCTAAAGGGTCTTTAATATATAGATGGCACATCTGGGCCAAGAATCCTTTATTAAAGCACAGAGTGATTAAATCATAGATAAATTAAAGCAGTAAAGTATTTATACTGGAATAAGATAATGTTTCATTGTTTTAGTTGTGTCTGACTCTTCTTGATCAAGTGAATCCATTTCTATGCGATGTTCTTGGCAAAGATATCAAAGTGGTTTACGATTTCCTTTTCCAGCTCATTTGTAGATGAGGAAATTGATGTAAACAATGTTAAGGGTCTTGTTCAGCATCACAAAGTAAATGTTTGAGGTCAGACTTGAGCTCACTAGTCTCTCTGAATACAGGCCTGGCTTTCTATCCACTGTGCCATCTAGCTACCCTGTGTGTTACTATCTCCAAGAATATTTGAATTTTAAAAAGAAAACAACAATTTAACTAATTGAAACCTGAAGTAACAAAGTGACCTAGATCATTGATCTTGAATGGTTAGGCTTTATAGAAGTTATTTAGTTATTCTCTGGAACAGAGAGGCAGAGAATCCTATTTGCCTCATACATAAAATGAACTGGAGAAAAACATGGCAAACTGATCCAAGAGGCCCCAAGCCTACATCCCACTCCAGAGACCCATCAACTACCCAGCTCTGTGGTCCTGGACAGGCAACCCAATCCCACCACCCTGCAAAAAATAAAAAAGAAACTGTGTTATATCTGACTATCCTCTCCCACAATCTACTCTCCTCTATCAGCCACATCCCCACCTCCTCCCTCTGTCCCCTTTCTCTCCTTTTTCTTCTGGATTTCTATACCCTATTGAGTATGTCTGCTGTTTCTTCTCTGAGTCATTTCTGATGTGAACGAAGGCTCCCCCTCCCCCATCTTCCTCTCTTCCATACCATTGCAAAAGCCATTTCTTGACTCTTACATGAAATATCTGTTAGATAAAATGTCTTAGCCTAGTCTACCTTTCCTTTCCCTTATTCCCCGTACATTTCCCTTTTATCCATTGACTCCATTTTTACAGTATATTATACCTTCAAATTCGACTCTCTCCTATGCCTTGTCTATATAAGCTCCTTCTAACTATTTCAATAAATGAGAAGGTTCACATGAGTATTATCAGTATCATCTTCCTATGCAGGAATATATGCAGTTCATCATCATTAACTTACCCTTTTCAGTCATTCTCTCTATGAGTTCTGTAATTGAAAATCAAACTTTCTGTTCAACTCTGGTCATTTCAACAGGAACATTTGAAATCCCCGTTTCATTGAAAATCCATCTTTTCCTCTCCAAGAGGATGTTCTGTTTTGTTGGGTAGTTGACTCTTGGTTGCATTCCAAGTTCCTTCCAGAATATTATATTCCAAGCCCTACAAGATTTTAATGTGAATGCTACTAAGTGCTGTGTAATCCTGACTATAGCCCCACAATATTTGAATTGTGCCCTTCTGGCTATTTATAATATTACCTCTTTTACTTCGGAGTTTTGGAACTTGGTTATAATATTCCTGGTGGCTGTTTTTTTTTTATTGTATCTCTTTCAGGAGGAGATTGGTGGATTCTCTCAATTTCTGTTTTGCTCTCTGCTTCCAGGATATCAGTGCAATTTTCCTGTAGGAATTCTTTAAAAATGAGAACAAGGCTCTTTTTCTGATCATGACTTTCAGGTAACCCAATAATTTTTAAATGATGTCTTCTAGATATGTTTTCCAGATCAGTTGTTTTTTCAATGAGATATTCCACATTTTCTTCTAGTTTTTATTCTTTTGTCATTGAATTATTATGTCTTGATTTCTTGCCAAGTCATCAACTTACTTTAGCTGCATTCTACATCTGAAGGATTTGTTTTCCTCAGAGAGATTTCTTATCTCCTTTTCCATCTAGCCAATTCTGCTTTTTAAAGCATTCTTCTCATTAACTTTTTGAACTGTTTTATCTATTTGACCTAAACTGGTTTTTAATGTTATTTTAATTCAGCACTTTTTTGGATGCTGACTTGGTTTTCATATTTTTCCTGCATCTCCCTCATTTTTCTTCCTGATTTTTCCTCTACCTCCCTCATTTGATTTTCATAATCTTTTTTGAACTCTGCCATAGCTTGAGCCCAACTCCTATATTTCTTGGAGTCTTTAGATGCAGAAGCTTGGACTTTGTTATCTTCTGAGTGTTTTGTTTTGGTCCTCCATGGTACCAAAATAATTGTCTATGGTCAGGTTCTTTTTTTCTGTTTACTCAATTTCTCCAGCTTGGCCTGGTTTGGGGGTGTTTCCTGAGTTTTTGCATATTATTGGGACATCTCCCAAGGACCTCAGTTCCTTCAATGTCTTATGGGAGGCTCTGCCTGCTTTCCTGGCTTGTGACCCCTTGAAGGTCCCTTCTCTATGAGGGCCCCACACTGCAACCAGGATCTGAATATGGTCAAATCCCCAGAGTTCTGTCCTGGGGACAGAGGACAGACCTCATCAATGTCCCCCGACTCCCTTATCTTCCATGGGCTGAGTGTTCTGCAAGCAGCTGCTGGGAGGGTGGCTCCCTGCTGGGCAGCTCAACAGATCCATTTCTTGGGATCTAGGCTGTGCTGAGGAGGGCCATGCTGGCCTGAGCTTGGAGCTCACTCTGGCAGAGCTCTCCCTGCTGATCTTCCAAGTTGTGCTTGGTGCTTCCTGGGGTGGCAGGTGAAGAAACTACTTCTTCTGGGAGCTGGGGCTGTTCCCGGAAAGCTGAAGCTCCTTTGTTTGACATGCTGCCACCCCCTGCAACCCCTTGGAACAGATCCTTCCTACTATTCTACTATTTTCCACGTTACCTTGGGCTGGAGAATTGTCTCACTGGATCTTTCTGTGGGTTCTGTCTCTTGAAAATTTAATTAGAGTAATAATTTTAAGGTTTTTGAAATATTTTGGAGAGAGCTCCTAAGAAAGGCTATTCTCCTGCCACAATCTTGGCCCTGACCCCCAAACCAGAGCATTTTAAATGAAATATGTTAAGAAATTCAAATTGATTTCATGAAAATTATTGCTGCAGGTCAGATCAATTGCTATGTTTAATTAATGTTCAAACAAAAAAAAAAACTAACCAAAACCCCACTATAATTGGATATTTAACATCTTGATTTATTTTCCCCATTTTCTTGGGTATTTGTAGTCCCTAATGTATTGTAGCAACATTTTTAAAGGGTTAATGGTGTTCAAGAACTGCCTAATTATATCCTAGAGAGAAATTTATGTGCTGGAATCATTTGAATATATCTTTAAGTTGTGATTTTGGTGGATAATTGAAGTTTAGGTCAAGAACAGTTATAGAAAAACCTTTTCTTCCCCTTACCCCCACACAACTACATGTGCTGGTTTTTTTCCCTCTTTTTTATGTGACACTCTTCAGGCCAGTCTTGTTAAGAGAAGGGTAGCTGTTCCATTAATACAGAAGCCTATTTTTTTTTTATATTTTTGCAAGGCAAACGGGGTTAAGTGGCTTGCCCAAGGCCACACAGCTAGGTAATTATTAAGTGTCTGAGATCAGATTTGAACCCAGGTACTCCTGACTCCAGGGCCAGTGCTTTATTCACTACGCCACCTAGCTGCCCCCTAAACACGGAAGCCTATTAATACAATTATGCTTAAAACTATTTTTGCAGATCC
Source organism: Macrotis lagotis (assembly GCF_037893015.1). NCBI lineage: Eukaryota > Metazoa > Chordata > Mammalia > Peramelemorphia > Peramelidae > Macrotis > Macrotis lagotis. The sequence continues at coordinate 529,732,171 of NC_133658.1, forward strand.
AGTGCAGTCAGGTCTTCAGGGGTTGCAATACTCAGCTATGAAAATTGCTTCAGGCAAAAGCTTGGCACAATAAGGTCTCAACTTTATGTATGGTTTTAAATTTTATGAATTAAAAATTAGGCAAAAAAGCATCAGCAAGGAATTATAGATATTTAGCTAGTATTCTTAGAAAGAAGTAAAATAACTTCTAAAATAAAAAGAAAGTATTTTCTTCTTTTTTTAGGGTTTTTTTTGCAAGGAAATGGGGTTAAGTGGCTTGCCCAAGGACCACACAGTTAGGTAATTATTAAGTGTCTGAGGTTGGATTTGAACTCAGGTGCTCCTGACTCCAGGGCTGGTGCTCTATTCACTGTGGCACCTAGCTGCCCCAAAAGAAAGTATTTTCAATAAACTTCTAAACTAGAATTTTTATTTACAAAATTGTAGCTAAATTTATATGAAATGTGACATCAATTAAAATGACATTTATGAACCTAATATAAAAATTGCAATATGTGCTAAGAATTGTATTTTGGGGAATGCTGTATAAGTTTAATGAGACACTGTCAAAAGATGTTGACACGTGAAAGAACTTTCATAAATCTACAGCATGATTATTGGTCCTCATTATTCATTGTACTTCTGGATCATAATCAAGATAAGAAAGATAGGATGTTCTTTCCCTTTTAAAAAGGTTAAATTATTCATGATCAATAAACAAAACATGTCAGATCTGACTTAAGTTAGGTAGATAGTTCAAGCTCAAGAATGGAATGAAATGAGTCAGGCTAACAGCTATCAAAAGTTTTACTTAGCCATAGAAGCGAAAGTATATAATACAAACAATAATTCAAATACATACCACTTTCTGACTCTGTTTTTCCCATGCTACTCTACCATTGATAAATATAAGTGATGTTATTTAATCATTTTATTTGTGTACAGTTCCTTGTTAATCTAAATGGAATTTGCTTGACAAGAATACTGGAATGGTTTGCCATTTTCTTCTCCAGTTCATTTTAGATATGAGGAGACTGAGGCAAACAGAATTAAATGACTTGCCCATGGTCACACAGCTAATGACTGAGTTCATATTTGTACTCAATAAGATCACTTTTCCTAACTATAGGCTGAGAGCTCTATCAACTGTATCACCTAACTGCCCACTACCAAAATAGTTTCTTAATTGGCGAGAAATTGGACTTAAATGAATTTACTTATATGATAACATACTATTTTAAATAAAACAAACTCAAGATGAACCTGATTAGAATTAGAAAGTTTGCCAACAATTGTGCATCTTTGGACTTCCTCCATATTTTCTTCATGCTTATTTTTCATGATAGCTTTTTTTTCAAGGTCGCTTTTCTTCAGCAACACTAATGGATTGCTGTAAATAAATTCATTTTATTTTCTTACCTCAAAGATACATAGAATAGGAACAGATGATGTTAAGAATGAAATAAAAGCAGACAGAATATTTCAAATTTCATAGGTCCATGAAGGGCAGGATTGAAGTTCCGTGATTTTAGTAAATATTTAATAACATAATAAATCTGCCTTTCAAATTAAATATAAATGAATTTTTACATGGAATAACTTACTGTGGTGATATATAGTAATTATCTGACAGAATTTTTCCTGAGATTATACTTTTTTATCCACATTTATCATCATCAGATAATAATCAAACATCTATACACATTAATATGGATCAAATATTAAAAAAGCAAAAACAAAACAAAAGAAATGAAACCAAAGCTTTATTAGCAATGAATGGTTTGTTATAACTGAGAGTATGGCACGATTTTCAAATATTATGTATTCTGACGCATTACTTTTCAGTTTTGAGCCCAGTCATTTTCCATCTTAGATAATTGTTGAATACTGGCCTACTGGGCAGTCAGATTATTCAGAGGATAGAGGGCTGGGACTAAAGTCTGGCAGACTCATCTGGTCTCAGTTAACTTTCTATCTAGGTGATCCTGGGCAAGTTACTTAACCCTCTTCACCTCAGTTTCTCATTCTATAAAATGAGCTGGAGAAAGAAATAACCAACCACTGCAACATTTTTATCAAGAGAGTTCAAAATGGGGTCACAAAGAAAGCAAAAAAAAAAAATTCTACTATCTACTAATATAAAGCTCGATGCTAAACCAAACATAAGTATGTTCTCATCAGAGATTTACAACCATGATAGATGGTTGTTGTGTTTATTCCTATTTTAAAGTTGAAGAAATGAAAGTAAGCAGAGATTAAGTAACTTGACTGGAAGCAAACAGTTCATAATGTCTGAAGCTCTATCTGAACTCAGGACTTCATGATTCTAGGCCTAGCATTCTATCAACTTCAAAGTTGGTTGCCTAAATGCATACAGTCATGGTATATCTCAATGAATTGTCTGTCTATCCAGCAGCATGACCTATTTTGTATAATGCATTTTGTTAATTTTCTTTGTTTTTAATAAATAAAATTAAATTGACCTTAAAAAAACTACAGATGCCAATAAAAATACATGGCAGCATGCCATAACTCAGTGCAATAGGTTCAATGACTTCATATATGCTAATATGGTATCTTTCACACATTTATCATTAATAAAAGTTTACTAAATGAAATAGAGTTAAATCATTTTCTTTTCATGCTTCATTATGATTACTGCCATGTAAGATGATTTGCTGCTTGATTTTTCCTGTTGCTTTCAGGTATGCAGTCCTAGTGACTCTTCTTCCATTTCTAATTAGAAACTGACATTCTATTTAACTCTGATTTCCTTTTGCTTTCTGATTTAATTTATAGTAATTCTGCCACTATGGGTATGTTATTTATTTCCTTTGAAAGCATAGCAACTTAATTATTTGATAAAGATCACATATAATCATACCAAGAGTTAATTCATATTTGAATATGATCTTAGAATTGTGTGCCTTTTAACCCTTTCCATTACATTTTCTTCCATGATATGAGGGAAGGATGTATAGGAATGATGACATTTGTCATTTGCTTGCATTTCTGCAGTCAAAATCTTTCCTTCTCAGTTACTATTTTGGTTTATTCATTAATATTTTTGAGCTTGACATGTAAAAAATCCCACTTAGCACCTATTCAAAGTTAATGTCTTATATTTTAATGCAGGTCTAAAAATTTTAGTTATATAGCTAAATAGGGCATTGAAGAATTATAAAATCACAGAATTTTAGAGTTGGAAGGAGCTTCTGCAGCTGGTTCAACCAATAAAAGAAATGAATCTTCACTTTACATATATAAATCTATCTATATCTATCTATCTATCTATCTATCTATCTATCTATCTATCTATCTATCTATCTATCTATCTCCCTTCTTGGGTATATAACCAAGAAGAAGGGAATATATATACATAATATATATATATTATGTATATATATATATATATATATATATATATATATATATATATATATATATATATATATGCCTCTGCATAAGAACTATCTAGGATCATCTGCTGTCTTTCAAGATAGCCTATTTCACTTTTTTTTTATCAGTGCAGATTTTCAGAAAAAAATTTCCCCCCTCCTAAATAATATTAAACTTTACCTCTTTTTACCTACTTTTTGTTTCTCTCCACTGGCACTAACAAATTAGAAGAAACAAATCAAAGTGAATGTTTTGAGGAAGGTACATGAGAAGCTGAAGGAAAATCAAAGAAAAAAAGTCTAAAAGTGAAGAAAATAGAGACAACTATAAAAAAAGTAGTTGTATACATATATTTAAAAACAGAGGAGACTGTACCATTTCGTATGGTGAAAAATATTCCTATCCACTCAAACAGTCTTTAATGGCATCATTGTGCTTATAATTCAATAATTGATGTTAATAATTATAATCTTGAGTCATTGAGAAGAGATGAAAATTTCAGTATGAAAGACAGTGTTAGAATGAATAGACTGATGAAACTAGAGTCAGAAAGAGCTAGATTACATTCTCACCCCTGATAACTTGACTAGTTGGGTCACCAACAGTAAGTCATTCAAATAACTTTGTAAAACTTTTCTACTTGTACCTACACCTTAGAAGTTTTGAGGTATCCAATATAACCTATTTATGATAACAAGGAATTGATCAAAAGATTTTCTAAAATTTTCTAACCACATTATTCCTTTATAAAACTTTGTCATTCAATTATAAACAAGTAACATAGATTTTTACCTATGATAATGCTACATAAATTATCAGTTATAGACTTTTTTCTTCAAATACAATATGATTATTCTTGTTGATATAGATCACTCCACTACATAAAATTGTTCCATCCAAATGAAATTAGTCTTCATTTCTTCATTAATTTGCTATTATTATTATTATTAGCAGAGTTTTTTGGAATACAAAAAAATAAAAAGATTAACTAAACTTAAGAATAATTTTTTTTCATACCTTTTTCAAGATAATTGGGCCCATTTGGTTCATGGTATTTTCTTTTCTTTTATCATTGACATTCTACAGGTCCAATAATAATCTTCAATTTTATTTTCTGTCATTTTTGACACAAAGCTTGTTTTTTACCTGTATGGAACCTGAGTCTCAATTGTATTAATAAGAACTACATAAGGTAGATAATAGAATTTTAAGCAAGATATTTTAATTTTCAAAAAATAAAATTCTATATTAACTGTACATACGAATGGTAATTTGGGAGGCACTGCTCTTAAAAAAACTACTGACCTTCTTTATATCATAAAGCAACCCCATTAAGCATATTATTTCTCCAGGACATCTAAATCAATCTTTGACCTTTCTGATTTTTAAGCTGTTTTCATGAATTTTTTTCAAAATCAACCCTAGTTTTAAAAATTAAAGTAATAGTAGCTTGTCAGTAGGCAAGTAAAGAGTCATTTTTTAGAAAATCAAAAAGTGCTTTCATAGATTTTTGAGATTCTCTTCTTTTTCACCACCATTATAATTTCATTTCTGCTTTTGACTTATATTTAGATCAGGTGAGTAAAAATATCAAGGGAAATGGAAAGATATATTTACTTGATTACAAGTGGATAATTGAATCAATATGCACAGATACATCTTGGCTAGTGTGTTCCAACAGAAAGTACCACGGGGAGTGTGAAGTGCTTATTAATATGCAAGTTGCTACACAAAGAAATCTACTTGGCAAAATAATAAACATATCGTTAAAGAATGAAGTTCTTGTAGTTCTAGGTCCACTATGGGTCCTTGTCTTTTATATTTTACTACCCTTAAAACTGAACTTTAGTTGTAAAAAGGATGTAGACTTATTTGAAAAGAAACATTATTCTGATAGAAGGCATTTGTTAAATTTCACAAATTAGAAAATTTGAATATGGAAGCATAAGGAAAAAAACATTTAGATGATGGAATACAGTTTAATATGAGACATTTAAATTGCTGGGTAATTATGAAGGTGATAGAAAACTGCATTGTTTGGCATCAATGATATTAGTTTGGTTAATTAGAAATACAAATCATGTAGATTCTTTTTAATGTGCTAGATTTTTGCCCTATTATTAACTGATCTTTCTAGTTAAAATATATCTATGATAACAAACTTACAATGTTTTGCTATATTTCACTATATTCTTCTGAAGAGATCATTTCTAGATTTATACTTTTCCTATATTATTTCTTATATTATGTATATATTTCCTATATATCTAATATATTAATGTAAATGGAAGACAAGTTAAAATTTAAAAATAATAGAACTTACATTGAAATTCATTTTTTAAAAATTTTATCAATTCTATGAAATGTGCTTTCATTTTTCTTTTGTAAACTTATAACTAAATGGTTTTCATCAAAGAAACACATGGCAGTTTTGAGTAATGATTCAAATATTATTTCATATTTAATCTACATGTATTACTAAGATATCTATTAGAAAATAAACTCATTCATATGAATTATTATTTCACTTGAGTTTCAGAGCAAAGCACCATTCCTGGAATATGCCAAGCACTTAAATGTTGAATTGAATCAGGATTTTAAATGCCTTGACAATAGTTTAATTTTATTTTTGGTCAAGAAAAGAGAAAAATAGACTTTTAAGATGTCCAAGGGGGATGATCAAAAACATCTGCGTGTTTCAAAAAAGACTAAATTCTTGGACCCTGAATGTCACACAAGGCTTTGTGTAAAGCTTCAGCAAAGAACTGAGGCATTTTTAATCATGATTTCTGATAACAGAAGACTGCTAAAAGAAGATGATTTTTAATAGCTTTTAAAATTACTGACAGATATGTAGTAGATTGAATAAAATAATGGATCTGAAATCAGAAAGAGATGAGTTCAGATCTAACCTCAGACACTTACGAGTTGTGTAATCCTGAACACACAGTCATGAAAATGAGTTGGAAAAAAAAAATTTGTTGGAGATGGAATTAGCAAACCACTCCAGTATCTTTGCCAAGAGAATCCCAAATGGAGTAATAGTGATCAAACATGACTGAAACAACTGCACAACAGCAACAAAGAATGACAAATTATGTCATCATCATCTCTCCTGTGTTCCATAGAGCCAGGGATGATTTAAAATCCCCTGTAAATTTTGTTTACTTCAAAATTAAACTGAAAACAGAGGTATGCCCAGACCAGAAACTGTCCAAGTAATGAGGTGCAGCTTAATTTTTGGCATTTTTCAAGGTCCATATAAAATAACCCCTTAGTTCTTGGTTCAGAACTTTTAAAAAGTCTCAGGATAAATCTTTTGGAGAAATAAATGAATGTAAGTTTCTTGAGAATTGTAGACTGAGCCTATGATTTCATGGCTAAAGAGAACTCCTGATGACTAAATTACTGAATCTGTTCTGCAGTTCAAACTCCTAGAAAGTTTCCTGAGGCACTGATTCAACTAAGGTCACATATTAAACAGGAAGCACCTTAGGTCAGAATTCAAGTCTTGACTCCAAGAATTGTTTCATTATTAAGTTATAGTGTCCCTTGATGAACATTACTTTTAGAGGCTTAAATCTGTCAAATTTCTTAATATAATTTACTATTATGTTGCTATAGGGTGAAAAATTCTGCTCAAAATGCTACTCTTCATAGATAGAATGAATTGCTTATTAATCCCCAGCACATTTTGTTCCTTGGATTTTGTCAATGATTTTCTTCTCTGCTATAGTAAACATTTCTAAATTCTACTGGTCAATGATGCCTTCACTAATACTTCTAATATATTGCTATCCCCTCCTTCTATCTATTAAAAAATTTTTATATTTTTTCTTTTATATCTTTTTTGAAAGCATTATGATCAAAGCCATGGTTTTAACTGATGCTTTCCCTACCTCTAGAAAATTAAGCAAAGAAATTTTAGTTTCACTAAAGTTGGAATCATAGACCAGAAAGGAACTTTGTGACTATTTATTAAATCCCTTTTCCTCCAGAGCAAATGGATGATAGTCATAATGTTCCTTAGTTGTATTTATTTGGTATAACAACCCACATTTTTCCAATATTTTAAGTAATGTAAATGACTTTCTGTAAAACAACCCCAATATATCCAGAAAATCACCTCTCACATTGTGATATAAATGCAAGATGAAACAACTGTAAATGTGACTTTTAGATACAATAACAAATAGAAGTATTGTGAAATTTGCTTCTATTCTTTGACTTACGGAATTTTATAACTTGAAATTTGTACTATTCTTTGAGAACATCCCAATTAATATTCTCATTTACAGAAGAAGAAGAAAAGGAAATCCATAGTGATTTATTTGATCCCAGAATTTAGGGCTCAGAAAGGACTTTATGGAGTATGAATCTCCTCATTTTACTTTTTTTTAAAAATTTCTTATGACTTTTGTCAGACTTTGGCCCAACCTCACTTTGTCCAATCTGATTTCAATTTCAACTCTTTCTCCTCTATAAAATATTTCCTTTTAATTATTTTCCAATTTTTAAATCTTCTAATATTTATTCTTGCTTCTAGATATTCAGTATAGTATAACCTGAAAACAATGAGGTGTTTTCTTAAGCAACAAGCAAATCCAATAAGTAAAAAATGTAATGCTGAATTTCATGGAAAGATATTGTGAAATTATCATGGTAGAAAACATTTGTTCACTAGTTTATTGGTGAGTCTTTTTCCAAATAAAAATAATTTTCAAAGAGTTACAGATGAGAGTACTTAAACATGTCAACAAGACAGAAAAAAGGATAGTAGGTAGAGACAAATAGACATCCCAAGGCTAAACACGAGACATTTTAACTGAGAAATTTGAAATAGAATACAGATATAGCTACTGTCTAAAAAGGTATATTCATGGGCTAGGTAACAACTTAAAAAATTTCTTTTAGATTTCTAGCATTTATTACATATCCTTTTTTATTTTGAATATGATTGGTTTTAAAAAATAAATCTTTTTTCTTTAAAAATTTTACTTGAAATTTTTTAGTCAATGTAATTTTGTGACTTTTGGAATGAAATGATATTTTAGTAGAACACCTTATTTAAAATGAAATAAAATGTATAACCATTCTATTTCTCATTAACTTTTTTTAACTTTTAATTAAAGATTTTATTTATTTTGAGTTTTACAATTTTTCCTCTAATCTTACTTCCCTCCCCCCACCCCCCACAGAAAGCAATTTGTCTGTCTTTACATTGTTTCCATGGTATACATTGATCCAAATTGAGTATGATGAGAGAGAGAAATCATATCCTTAAGGAAGAAACATAAAGTATAAGAGACAGCAAGATCAGACAATTAGATATCAGTTTCTCATCAACTTTTTAAGAATATGTCTCTTATTTAAAGTGAAACATTTTATTTGGTGTCATAACTAATATATCATCCAGAGTTATAAAGGATGTAGTAAACTCTATGACAAATAATGGTTTTGCTTTGTTTTAATTTGTTTTCTCCTCAGTCCCCCAGCAGATGAAATCAAGTTTGAATCACAGAATCATGACACTGGAATGAACTTAGATATCATTGCCTTTTCTATTCTATTTTACAGAATTGAAAGTACTATGCTTAGCCCAGAAGAGAAAAAATGAAAGGGGATATGTGCATAAAGCAAAATATTACTTTTTTTCCAGTTCAATTTTCTGTGTGTAAAATATGTTAATGTATATCTAAAAACTTCACCTTTAATTAGCCTTAACTTACAGTCAAGGACTGCCTTCCTCAGTCATAATTTGGGCAAGAGGTGATTTACTATGGTCACCTTAATTTCACATTCTAGAGATGACAGTGACATATAGGTTACAACATTTTTAATAACCTTAACCATTCACCTAACATAAAAAGTAAAATAAATCACATTGATAGTTCTAGTATACACATGGATATGGCTCCTTGGAGAAAGCTAGGAAATATGATGGATGGCATGAGATACCTAGAGTTAGGAAGAACTGGCTCATATGAGGTCTCAGAAATAGTTGTGTGACTTTGGATAAGTCATTAAGCTCTATGGGACTGAGTTTTCTTATCTATAAATTAGGAATGATAACTGTACTTGCCTTTCAACATTCTGATGAGGATTAAATGAGATACTATCTTTATTCCAGCTCTTACAGTGACATGTACATTCTAAATAATAACAATAATGTATATATTTATATGTAAAAATGCATAAGATTAAAAAACTTGTCTCTCTGGAATTCACTAGTGTAAAAAATACTTTTTGTGATCAATATTTTTAAGCATCATGCATAACTCTAGGAAATGACAAACACAAAGAGGAACTGGTATCATACCTGTCATAAAAGAAATTACATTCTATTGAGGAAAATTAATAATTCAAAAATTATTTACAAAACATGGAAGATATTATCAGGATATTGTCACTACTAACATGGGGCATCTGACTTCTACTCTTTCAAGAAAGAACATGAATTTCATGCATATAATTGCATATCTAAATGTCTCCTCCATTAGAATATATAATATAATTTAAGTTCAAAATTCTGTTAATGTATATGACTATTTTGAAATATAATTTTAAATCCTATTTATATTTAATTTGAGAAGAAAGGTGCTAAAAGGATTTTTTCAAAGTACATATTCCATTCTGTTCATTATTAACTTTTAAAATTTTTCATTGTATAGACATACAACAAAAATACTAATATTCATCCATACTACTAACAATACTATTACTTTCAGCCCAATTTTGTAGTCAAAAGACAATCACAGATGTAATTTTATGCACTTTTTTCAATGCTTTTTTCTTTAATTCATTTCATAGTTTGTATTTACAGTAACACAGAAAAAATGTAAACCAACAATTTTAGGTGATTCAAATTATTATTACCTCCACTACCAGCACCATCATTATCATCATCATCATCATCACAATCATTATGATGCTGCCTGTTGGGAAATTTTCAGAATCAAATCTTACCTCATATATCACTTGAGATATCCACAAAAGAAAGCTTTTTTTATCAACTAAATCTGGATGCATTTTAGTTTTTTGTTGTATGTCTATACAATAAAAGTTTTAAAAAGTAAATAATGAACAGAATCGAATATGTATTTTGAAAAAATTCCTTTTACCATCTTTCTTCTCAAATGAAATATAAATATAATTTAAAGTTAAAATTCAAAATAGTGTTATATATTAACATTTTTACCTTAAATTCAAAATAGAAATTTGGAAAAGAAAATTATTGTCATTTTGACTTTCGTCACTTTATTACTGAGCCCACAATCATTTTATAACTAGTAGGGTAGTGATATACATGACCCTACATTGTGCTGTGTACTTGATAAGAAGTGACTGATTCATTTCTAGATGCTTTTCCATTTTTTCAGTCTCTATCATCACTTAATTCATTTTTTCTTTGCCCTAAAATGTGCCTCATTATATTCTGGTTGATTTACTTAGTACAGTTCTTTACTTAGTACACATTATAAATGACACATTCAATATTAATTTACAGATTGTAAATATATAGGTTATATAGGTTATTGGCATTGTGACACTCAACTTTAACAGGAAATATCACTTTAACAGGTGCTAAGTGGATGATTCTTATAACATTTCTTATGAAGTTCTAAAATTATCTAACCATAAGAATAGATAATATTAATACAAATTTTCATTAAAAGAAAAGTCTTTAGGAAGAGAAAAAATATATTTTTTTGCGTCAGGAAAAAATACAACACAGGAAAACTAATCAAATATTTCAAAAAGGGAATCGCTCAGGGGAAAAATATAAATGTTAAGTCTTTATACATAGTAACAAGAGAATAAAATAGATAGGAAGTTATATTCTAGATTTCCTAGATTCATTCCCCTTAGTAAGTGGAGCATTTCATAGAATTTTGAGAAACCTCAGGTCATTTTTATTGTTGTTTTTGTGGTTGATGTTATTGAATGTTATTCAAAGCTGGTGAATGAAGGTTTTAAAAATTCCTTTTTACTACTTTTTGTTTTTATATCACCAACACATCTAAGCATGTGTTTTATTGCTTCCCTTCCCAATCTTCACTTGTAATCAAAAAAGAAAAAATAATGCAACAAAAAAGCAACATGTCAACAGCTACTAATGATGTATGCAATATTCTAGTCTAGATATGTAGTTTTCCACTTTTCTCAAGAACATATGAATTTACCTTTTTACATCCATATTCACACTCGGGTATGTAATCCTACATTGTCAATGCATTGCTAGCCTATGCTTTTTTGTTAGTAGAAACTATTTAATAAATGCTTGTGGAATTCACTGTTTAAGTTGGAAAGAGATGCATAAGAGGTAATTTTTATAATGCATTCAGATTCTGAAGGGTTGGGTTTGTGTGTGTTTGTGTATGTGTTTTTGTGTGTGTGTGTGTGTGTGTGTGTGTGTGTGTGTGTGTGTTTTGTTTTGTTTTGTATTTCTTCCTCTGAATGGGCTCATTTTCTTACAGATTCTTATTACCAAAGTCAAGATGAATGACAGTGGCCCATGATACATTGAATAACCTTGGTGTCTTCAATATCTAACTAAGCTCTCAGCACTCTACAGTACCTGCTTTGAGCAACTTTGTGGTCACTGAAACAAATTGCTCTCTTTTGCCCATTTCACCAGAGGAAGGCTTAGAATAGATATGCCCCTTAACTAACCAATAGATTTGAGACTTTTTGGTTAAACTCCATTTTAGTTAGAATTAGTGTATGAGGTGGTTGAATATGTTCTTAAGCATGATGAAAAAATCTAAGCCAAATGAAAATACAAAACTCAAGTTTTATCATCATGCTATCAGATGATAGAAAGTAGGTTTCTTTACATTAGAAGTTATTCCATTAATGTACTTGTATCTCTAAGATTTAGCATAGGACCTGGAACAAACTAGAAGCTTGTATTTTTTAATTGATTGGTCATATTTACTATTTCATCATGAGTAATCTTAAAAAGATATTTGGAATTTTCCCCATAACAGAACATTCTTTTTAAAATTATTTTTACCAAAATTTATTTTGCAATGAGATTGATTAAAATGCATATATATATGCATTTTAATCATATAATATAAATACATAAGTGCCCATTTTTGTGTGTGTATATACACACACAAAAATGGGCACTTATGTATTTATATTATAATTAATTATAAGTATTATAAAAATTGTTAAATTTTAGTTTATTGTTTTTTATTCTGTTTATTACAATTAAATAAAATTATTTTGAGTGGTTTATTTCACACAGTGCACTTTCATGTTCTTATATGAGATTGCTTTCTTATACTAAATAAATATTTACAGAAAGTAATTATTTACAAACATATCATAAGATATAGAGACATATATATTTGTACATATGATTACATATAAAAAGAAGTCATGAGGCTATTTTTATTATATATAATAAAAGAATGAAGTAAAACAAAATTGGTTTGAGTACTCCTAATATTATTATTACCTAAACCAGTTTATATTTGTAGACACTTGCAATTTATAAAAGTAATTATTTTTAATAGACATTTGACTTTTTTAAACTTATTACTATTATATCCGATGACCCAATGAACAGCAGTTTAAAAAATTTAAAGCATGACTTTAAAACATTCTGCAATCATAAAAAATAATTAAAATATATTAAAAATATTCTTAATTTAATTGGAAATCAAGTAAATGTCTTTCAATTGGGGAGTGGCTTAGTAAACTGTGGTATATTAAATCATGGAACACTATTGTTCTATTAGAAACCAGGTGGGATGGGAATTCAGGGAAGCTTGGAGGGATTTGCATGAATTTATGCTGAGTGAGATAAGCAGAACCAGAAAAACACTGTACACCCTAACAGCAACATGGGGGCAATGATCAAACTTGATGGATTTGCTCAGTCCATCAGGGCAACAATCAGGGATAATTTGGGGCTGTCTGCAATGGAGAATACTATCTGTATCCACAGAAAGAACTATGGAGTTTGAACTCCCTAACCTTTAATTTAGAAAAAAAAAATCCTGATATGTTATTGTCTGATCATGCTATCTCTCATAATTTATGTTTCTTCCTCAAGGATATGATTTCTCTCTCATTACATTCAATGTGGATCAACGTATACCATGGAAACAATGTAAAGACTGAAAAATTGCCTTCTGTTTGGGGTGGGGGGAGGGAAGTAAGATGGGGGGAAATTGCAAAACTTAAATAAAATCTTTATAATTCAAAAAAATTCTTAATTTTTCTTCCTTCATGCATGGCATCCATTACACATATAATAAATTCTCTTTAAAACTAGGGGTATCCAAATAATTAATTTCATTTTGTTTTCATTCTCTTCTGCAACTCAATTTAAAATACATATATGAGATTTCAATCATAATTGATATATCATGTATCAAAATATTTAATCATCTAAGGAACTGAATGATTAACACCTAAGGAATTAAATGAATAAGGAGATAGCTCCTATAAGTCTCACAACTTTTTTTCCATGTTTTGTTTCTTAAAATAAAGACTGATATAGAAACAATAAATACCCCAAAATTATGATATGAATTTTTTAGTTTTCCATTATATCTATATTTCTAATCTCTATCAATCATATGCATATATATTTATTATTATTGGAAAAATAGAGAACATAAATTATAAGTAATTCAAAGAAACTCTTGACAAGTAAAAATGAATAAGAAACTATCTCATGCCATGAAAATATGTGAACAAAATTATACTCTAATTGTATAGTATATTTCCTGCACTTATTTTAAGCTATTAAGTCATAAGATACATGAATCACAGTCTATAAATCTTGGAGAAATTTTAGAAGCCATCTACTTTATATACCTTTTCTTAGAAATCAGGAAATAGAGGTCTAGAAAATATAAGTGTCTTGTCCAAGGTCACAAAGTCAGTATTTAGTATTTAGATATTTAGGTCTTTCAAATTTAAATTCAGTTCTCTTAGTACAAAATATTAAAAATACTTCAACTATACCTAAATCTGCCATTGTGTATTGTCTTCTTTTATCCTGAAGTTATATGTAGAACAATGTGTTAAATGCAACACATATAAAATTTGCAGTGACAAATATAACAGCTAGACTCTCCTCAATGAGAACAGTCTAAGCAGGGTTGACAGTATGTATCATAGGTTCTGACTCAAAGTCTAATAATGTTTGGAGTGTAATGGCTGGGTTGATGACATTTCAAGCTTTGTTTTTTTGGAGATAATTGCATTATATATCTTATTACCAAAAGTGTTAGTAGTAGAATATTATTATTATTAAGTCATGAAAATATCAGTAAATCATTAATGAATACAATATATAATATGGGTTTATCAATAATCTGGAAAGTCTGATGCAGGCTTCATTATATCCAAATTTGCTGTGATTTTTAAATACTGCTCTAGGAAAATATCAAAATAAATCCACTCTAATATTCAGCTTCTGTTACTATCAGTGAAGAAACAATTTTGTATAGTTGTAAGGGTACTTGGATTAAAAATTAGAAATCTAATTATGTTCTAATACCAACTTTGTCTCTTGATCTTGGTCAAACAATTTTCTTTCTCTTCAATATTCAAATGGAGTTTCCACTGATGGTACAAATTAAAATTCATCTATATACACTAATCCATTCTGACCTATGTCTGTGGTCTCCAAAAATTCAGCACAGAGGACCCATTCAATATGCTAGAGGTCTTTCATTCTTTCTTTTGGCATTATAAGGTTAGATAGGTAACTATTCTGCCATAGGTGACTGATGACTTATTCCTGACCTTCTCATAGGATTAGTCTATCTTTTCATTTCTTGCCATTTCTGTATTATGTATTTCTGTATTAAAAGATTTAATCTGTGATTTTCAAACTTCCTCATTGCTTGAGTATTGCAGGCTGCTCATACAACCATGCACTCCTACATTGTTTTCTGTATTCTATTAATTTATTTTTTTCTCCAAAGGCAGTTTGTATTCCATATTATGTGCAATATAGCACACAGGTAGAATGTTAGCAATGAAAAATAAAAAGTCATCCTTTGTTTTCAGGAGAAGCTTGGTGTTAACAAGGAGATTTATAGTTTCCTGAAAACCATTTTTTATTCTCAGTCCCATTCTATGCTCTACTCTTCTAACTATAACATCTGTTGCAGATACAAATACAATTGAACAAGCTCTTTAGAGTATCATATAAGTGCATATTGAAATCAGATCACCAGACAATTCTCACCCTCATAATCTTTTCTATGCAGATGGACAAGTCAAACTCCTTTGAATGATAAGAGTTCTCTTCTAGGAGTTTCTATAGAATTCTGGCACTTTTACAGAAGGAACATTACTTTCTCTCATGATAAGTAAAGTCCTCATAAATGAAATAGGAGTTAAAAATTTATGTTTTTCATGACTTAAAAATATTTTACTGTTAATTCTGACTTGTAATGCAGTTATCTCTAGCAAATATTTATTAAACTTCAATTTTATGTCAAGCACTGGAATAGACACTTTTACAAAAATGGAAAAAAATGTAGTTTCATTCTCATGGAGTTTATAAACTAATACTAGGGATTAAAAATATCAGAAAATCTGGTTGGAGATTTAGTGTAATGACTAAGGAGCAGACTTAAGAATTAGGGAGACCTGGATTCAGGTCCAACATCTGAAACATACTAAATGGCACTGCATAATTATGCAACCTCTCAAGTTCTCTGAGACTATAAGATATAAGATAAATGTCCATTTACAATGGAAATATGAATTTAATTCCTGGGTATTATCTGTAGCATTTAAATCATAGTCAATATTGATTTTTTAGAAGTATGAGGTAAGTTAAATCTTAGAAGTAACTATGAGATCCAATACATTGTGTTTTACTACCAGATTCATAGTTTTGTTGTAAAAAGTTAATATGAATGTAAAACTGTCAAAATGCCAGAATTTTTAGAATTATAAAGATCTTTATTGACTTTTATGGAAGTGGAAACAGAGAAGTGCATAGGTAAAATTACTTGACCAAAGGTACAGAACAAATAAGTCATAGAGTTCATAAGATGGTTTCAACCCCAAATTCCTTAAGAACTTTGGAAACCATAAAACATTTGGTATATGTATTTAATTCTCTAGTAATCTCTTTGAATCTATTCTAAATTCTAAATTCTTCATGCTCTTCTTTTATTTTTTCTAAAGTCACACCAATAAGACTATTAGAACATTTCAACAAGAAAGCACAATAGTAGTAATATTTTGTTATTTCTAAATATTTTAAGTATAGTTTTTGATAGAAAAATACCATAAAAATATAAGCATTCAATTTTTATAATGACTCTGCCTTGTTTTCCACTTTTTTAAATGATAGAGGGAATTTATTTCACAACAAACTTTTTGTAACAAAGATATTGCTGAGTCTAGCTTTGAGCCTATTAGACACAACAGCTGTAATTTAATTCCTAAAATTTGATACAGAAATTTTGTATAAAATTGGATATTTAATGTCTGTGTGTCAGATTGTCACTTAACTGAAAAGTAGAGCATGACCCAGGGGTATATCGAAGCTTCAGCTACATGATGCCAAAGACACTTCTTAATTAAATCATGTTGATATGTTATGCGATGCTAAATAATCAAAGATTATCTTTCATCAACTAAAATTCCTCCCATATTCCAATGGATTTGTTCATTTAACTAAAAATTCTGATATTATATTTTTCTTGTCACAAAGAAATATAGCAGACTATTCTATAAAATATATAATGCAGTACATCTTCTATCATCTGCTAGATTTATTTGAGTTCTATAATTGAGCTTGGCCATCCAAAACTAGTTAGTAATCTGGACTTTAGAATAGTAAATATCGTAAAGACAATGCAAATGAATGGAGCAATGTAGAAAATCCCAAGTTTATCTATTCTAAATTGACTACACTAGAACTTAGCTATTGAAATAAGTTCAATATTGAGTACTCAGCCAATTGTGCTGATGCCAGGACAAAAAGAAGCTACTTATATAAAAACATATTGGCTTGCAATCCATAAAATATATTAAAAAATCAATGCTTGTCAAGCAGGAAATGCCAATGTAACATATGAAATGTTCATTTTAAAAATCTTTGAACTGTAGTCATTTTAAAATGGGTTTTTCAAAATATGTTTTTAATTGAAATAGGACATCTGAGCTCTATGAAATATAAAATTAATATAATATAATTAATAAAAATAGAAATGTAAAATTAATACAAAATTAAAAAGAAATACAAAAAAGTTGAAAATAATGTATTTTGTGTTGTTTCATTCTTGATTCACTAGTATTACTGCCAGTAGTCAGACATATGTTTTTAAAAAATATTTACATATAGTAGTTTTTTTAATAAAGTATAAAATAGAATCAGACAGGGCAATGATATTCTATAACAAGATATGGCAAAGCAGGTAAGAAGGATAAAATAAATGTACCCAAAATAATTAATGTAATATTAAATATGTATTATTCTAAGCAAATATATTGTCTTTCATCATAATTATTTAAAGAGTCTAAGTTATATCAAGTCAGAAACAATTTCCAAGATAATCTAATAGCTAACAGAGTGAATATAATATAGAAAAAGAACATTTAAAGCCTAATGATTCAATTGAATAAAGCCAATTAAACTATTTATTAAAAGTATTAAGCACAAAGCATTGTAGTTAAGATAGTAAGAGAAATTTGATTATTGATAAGACAATATCTCTTCTGTCACAAAATCTGCAATAGGGAAGATTAAAAAAAGTACACAAATGACTAAAGTACAAAAGAAAGCTTAAAAATGTGCAATACTGATCCAAGTACTAAAATTCAAAGGAAAGAAGAATTTTGTGGGATTACAGTTTGGGCTTGAGTGCCTGGACTTTGAAGTCTACCTAGGAAGGAACCTAGTGAAAAAGGGAATGGAGAAAAGAGTTTTTCAATTCCAAGAAACAATGAAGAAAGGTTTGAAAATGGAACCATTTCAAAAGTAATTGGGCAAGAGCAACTAATTGAATTTAGTTGCAGTTAAGCAATCCTTTAAGTCAAGTAACATACATAATATTTGTATAGAGGAGGAAAGTGAAGTTCAGAAAGGTTGAGTGAGTTGTTTTGATTTATACAGTTAGGAACTGTTGGATCTGGTACGCCAGCACAGATTTTCTTTTTTAGCCAGAGTCCTCTATTGATTTTACCATATGAGAACATAAAGGGAAATAATATAAAATGAATCTATAATAACTAGTTGTAAAAAGCTTATTGAGGGCCTAGAATATAAGACTAAGGAATCTGAATTAAACTTGAGAGGCAACTGAAGACTTTCAAGTTCTGGCATAATCTGATTGGAAACTTTTAGTGGTAATACTTATCTTGAAAAACTTGTGTAAAAGTGAGATTAAAAGGCTGAATAGTCTAGACAGAGCAGGACAGGGGGACCAGTTAGAAAGTTATTGTTATAGTTCACTCACTTAAAGATTTTGTCACAATTATAAAGCACTTCTCACCCAAATAAAGTCAGATCTAAATAATTGGAAAAATGTCAAATGCTCATGGTTATGGTGAGCTAATATAATAAAAATGACAGTACTACCCAAATTAAATAACTTATTCAATGCCATACCAACTAACAAATAACTACTTTACTGAGCTAGAAAAAAATAGTAATAAAATTAATCTGGAGCAACCAAAGGACAAGAATAGCAAGGGAACTGATGAAAAAAAAATGTAAAGGAAGGTGGCCTAGCTCTACCAGATCTAAAAACTATACTATAAAGCAGTAGTCATCAAAACAGCCTTGTACTTGTTAAGAAATAAAGTAATGGATCAGTGGATTAAGATAGGTTCAAAAGAAACCAGAGTAAAATGCCTTCAGCAATCTACTATTTGACAAACCCAAAGACATCAACTTCTGGGATAAGAAGTCACTATTTGACAAAAATTGTTGAGAAAACTGGAAAATAATGTGGAAAAAAACTAGGCATGGATATAGGATTTAGATATGAAGAGTGACACTATAGATAAATTAATAGACCAAGGAATATTCTATCACATCTATGGAAAAGGAGTAAATTTATAAACAAATAAGAATTAAAACATATTATAAACTGAAAAATGAATGATTTGGACTATATTAAATTAAAAAAGATTTTGCACTAATAAAATCAATGCTGCCAAAATGAGAAGAAAAGCAGAAAGCTGGGAAGCAATCTTAACTAAGAGCTCTGATAAAGGTCTCATTTCTAAAATATATAGAGAACTGCATCAAATTTATAAGGTCAGAATTCATTCCCAATTGATAAATGGTCAAAGGATGTGAACAGACACTTTTCAATAGAAGAAATTAAAACTATATATAATCATATGGAAAAAAAAATGTTACAAATCTTTATTGATTAGAGGAATGCAAATTCAGACAACAATGAGGTATCATCTCACACCTATCAGATTGGCCAAGATCAGAAAAAGGATAAATGATCAATGTTGGAGAGGCTGTGGGAGGATTGGGACATTGATGCATTGCTGGTGGAATAGTGAACAGATCCAACCTTTCTGGAGAACAATATGGAACTATGCCCAAAGAGCAATAAAACTGTTCATACCCTTTGACCAACAATTCCAATTCTAGGTCTATATTCAGAAGAAATTATAAAAAAATAAAAAAGTTTATGTTTTCCAAAATATACATAGCAGCCTTTTTTTTTGTAGTGGCAAAGAATTGGAAATTGAAGGGATGCCCATCAATTGGGAAATGGCTAAACAAGTTATGGTACATGAATACTATGGAATACTTTTGTTCTATAAGAAACCCAAAATGGTTGGACTCTAGAGAAGCATGGAAAAACTTATGGGATCTAATGCTCAGCTAAGGGAGTAGAATCAAGAGAAAAATGTACACCTCAACAACATTATGAAATGAACAACTTTGATAGAAGCAGGTCCTCTCAGCAGTTCAGAGAGGTAGGGCAACTGTATTAGACCAGCTATGCACCATGTTATCCCCATACAGGGAAGAAAACCAAAATAAAATAACACACACACAAACACAAATAAAACAACCCTCTTTAATCTTATGAACACTTTATAAAAAGTATGTCATATATCTCTTTCCCTTAATCCTAATTTCTCATGCCAAAAATAATTAATATTAATCTGTAAACATGTTTATATATATATACATATATATATGTATATATATATACATATATATATATATATATATGCAAAGCTAACCTGAGTGTTCACAGCTGAGGGGGAGGGAAATGGGAAGAGCGTGTGGAAGGAAATTTTGCAACTTGAAAATATGCATGTTCAAATGGCTGAAAACAAACAAACAAACAAATAAATAAATAAATTTTTTTAGAAAGATGTTGTCAGTATCAGTAACTAAAAATTTCATATATATTGAGTATTTTTTAGTTAAACTCTTCCTCTAAAGATTTATTATGTCATGAACATTACTGTATAATATAATAAGGCAGTGATGATGGAGCACAGATTCTAACCAAAATTCATAAGCTTTGAATACTGAACCAGTGACAGATTGTTGTATGAGGAATAGTCTAACTTTAGAGAGTCTTATTACTAGAATAACTAAAGGATATTAAGTTTTTCAATAACAGCAACTCTCAACAATACTCCATCCAATTACAGAAAGGGAAGAATCTGCAAAGATATAGAATCTCCAAGAACAAAAATAATTCCTAAACTATTGAAGCAGTTATAGCTTACAACATGCTCCCAATTCCATAATAAACTTTAGGGAGTTTTCTTTTTTTTTTTTTTTTGTGGAACTCCATGTATTGAAACTCCTAAGAGTTTATATCAGTACCTTGCATTTAACTCAACTAAGAAAGTTTCTAAGGTAATGAAAGATTTAATGACTTATTCAGAACTACATAACTACATATATATATGTATGTATATAAATATACATATATATACATATATATGTATATATATGTATATACCATAGGCGGGACATGAACCCAAGTCTTTCTGATATCACTACCTTCCATACAACATCTCCTCTAGTAACTGAGATACATAAAAGTATATTAGGGTATCTGCTATGATCACAATTTAACTTTAGGGCATGCAAGAGTCCAATAAGTTTACTAAAAGACAAATTTGGATGGGGGATGTCAAGAGATTGAGTTAACTGGTGCAGTGTGTAGAGCAGTGGGCTTGGAATCAGGAAGGCACATTTTCAGGATTTTAAATTCAATCTCAGACACTAGCTAGGTGACTCTGGACAAGTGAGACCATTCAGACAGCAGAAAGAAAAACAAGATACTACATATGTGAGCATTGCATAATAAACAGGAAACAAAAAAAGGAGAACACAGGGGTTCTTTCTTTGGAATAATATTTGTCATACACATCATGAGACAAAATGGCAAAACCAAAAACTGCATCAGGTATCCAAAGCATTAGTTCTGAAGGAAAACAAAGAATATTTAAATGGAAAGTTGAGAAAGAATTGCTTCGTGTCTGTAATGTTTTAGTTAGTTACACCTTCTCTGTTAGCAACATTTATACTACTAAGGATTCTATAAATTATTATTACACGGAAGTACATATTGATTTTTCACCTGTAGTATTATTACATTATAGCCAGACCTTATATAAATGTCTTGTTTTCCTAAGAGATAAATGTCCTGCCTTCCCGTGGTCAAGGTCATCAGGGGTTGGATCTGCTCTTGCATTTTCACCATTTCTCCATGGCCCTTTCAAGGAAAATGTTAAAAAAGTCAATTGAGAGTTCGGAAGATACCAAGTAGAGATTCACCAATATATGAAAATGCAGGTTATGACCCTATCCAAGATCTATCAGAGTCCTTAGGCAGGAGATATGCTTATCCCTGGCAGAAAGTCATTCCTAAATCATTAAAAAATGTACTAGAGGGTTTAAATTGAATTCTAATCTGAGAATCCTATCACAGATTGCTAACAATAGCATAGGGATTATTATAGAGTTTAGTGGCATACATTTAATACAGTACTGTTCTCTGACATTATACACATGTGATTCTGTATATTTACTGTCAATTTGACAATAATTTTAATCTAATCCATATAGTCTAGATGTTCCATGATAAAAGCATTGAAAATAATTCTTGTCAAATGTAAATATGCTTAATTATTGATCCCTAAAGTACATCATTGTTCCTTGAAAAAAATATAGTAAAATTTTTTGAGTAGCTTCAAAGGGAAAAGGAAATAATTCAGAGTTGAATATGTAGATTGTCCTGAGTTACAGAATAATGAATTATGGTAATAAATGTCAGGTTGAATTAGAGTTATCCTGAGAAATGTTGTTTTAAGAAGGGTTATTTGTTATTGGGAATAACCAATAGATCAGAATTAAATATTTAAATTTATTTATTATTCTTACTAAACTTAACACTACTACTTTTCACTATCATTAAAACAGAATTAATTCTTATTGCATTTCAATGTTATTTTTGAAATACCCAATAGAAATAGTGAAGAGTATTTTCATAAATGTCGTAACATCTCCACTGCTCACTATATATTTTAGGAGATTATCAGCATTATTTTCTCCAGCAAAAATAGTTCATCATGCTGTGATCAAAAACATAATGATTCTCTCTGAAATTCATTAGTCCAATTCTCATAGAAAAATCATAGATGTCTTAACATTATATCTATAATTAAAATTTTTCCTGACTGGGTAGGTAGGACCTATCAGATACAGCATTCCCCTAGCATGGTTTTTTAGGACCCAGGCCTAACCCCATGTCATGATGAAGTCTAAGATTATGATTTTGAACAAGGAAAGTTGAGAGTAATCTATTAAAAAATGAAATTAATTGGAATAATTCTAAGAGGAAAATTTGATGAAGTGGTGAATCTTTATTCTTGAATACAAACAGAACACATATTGGAAAGTCCTATCACTGTAAACAAGTTTTGAGTGCAGTGACAAGAAAGTTCAACTGAAATACCATGCTTATTGTCTGCAAGCTAGATACGAAGAAACTCATTGCAAGAAGGTTAGCTAGTAGATGGTAAATCATTTGTTCATTATGATCCATCAATTTCACTAAGGGTGAAAATTCCTACTCAGTCATGATTCCCTAAAAACAAAATACTGGGGCTGGGGGAAATACTTTTTTCCTGGGGTTATTACCAAAACAAAAGATTTTATTACATTGGTGACAGAAGGATTAAAAATTCCTTGGTAAACTTGTTTTTTGATCATTTTCTTGTTCAACTTCAAAGGTAAACTTTTAATGGTGATCAGCAGGGCTAATAAAAATAAAAACAGCATCCATGCCTTGCTATTAATTATCTAGTAGAGTAAGTGGGGTTCAGGAAATTAAATTTTATTCCTGTATTTGTCTCTGCCATGCTATTTGACCTTGATTGAAAAATACTTGACCTTTCTGTGCCTCAGCTTCCTCCATCCATAAAAAAGAGAAAGACATCTATTTTGTGAACATAAATTCAACCATGGTTTGCTGAAAAGATTTTTTCAACAAATTGCTACATTAACTCTATAAAATCACTATGCCAACAGTAAATACCAAAGTAAATTGATATTTTCTGTAAGATTGCATTTTTCTTGCTTTTTCAGTTCATTGTTCTCTTTTTTTTTAGAATTAAACAAAATGAATTATTATTTCTGAATGTAATTCTATGATTATTTGTGCCTCAGGTCTAGCATTTAGACATGTTTTCAAATAAAAAAAATCATTCAAGCGTTTTACCATGACAAAGCCAGAATGGATTGACTTATTTCCTGTGCTTTTCATAATTGCGAAAAATAAGAAGACCAGGGTATGAGAAAAATTCTCTGATAGAAGTTTTAAAAGATGAATAAAATATTTATTATAATTTTATTTCTTAAGTCAGAGTAAGAAATGAAGAAATATATTAAATAAAATCCTTTCCCCTCTTCCTGAGCATTTGTGCTAGAAAACAAGTGATTTGTATTTTATTATTTTGATAACTTTTTTGAAATAATATATTTCAATGAGAGATAAGAATCTTTGTCTCATTATGGGATGAGATGCTTCTTACTCTACATGTCAAAGTATGAATGGCTTACGTACAAGCAACCCTTATAAGTAACTTGTTTTCTTCAATAACACACAGACTGAAGAACTAGAATTTACTTTTTAATTACTTTAATTGCATATCTTCAGTAAATCAAAACTAGAATCTCTAAAATTTGTATTTAAGTTGCATAATAACATTAATCATTTTATTTTACAATTTAATTCAGGGAAAAAATTTGATCTTATTGTCCCATATGAGCTTGGTTTTAATAAAGATCAGCCATGTGTTATTGAAGATAATACATGGAATATGCCATAATATTATGATACTTCAGATTTCATTCTCCTTCCTCTGGCAGAGACTCAATTCATATGGTGGACTTAGTTTCCATTCTCTTTCATAGCTTACCCAGAAAGAAAAAATATTCACAGTTTTACTCAACAATTTTTAGCAAATTTCCAAATGGAAACTTATTTTTCCTGTTGTGTAACTCAAGACCTTTCAATCTACAAAACATAGGTATCCCCTAATCATCTTAATCCAGGATCAGTAAAATCCAGCGTCAATAAAAATATTAATAACAAACAATAAAAAATGAGTTCAAAATCTGTATAAACATCTGATGCTTTTTCGAAACTTCAGATATGTATTACTAGAATTTCTACCCAGAAATATCACTATCAACTCAATTTCAATGCCTAAAACTTAACTCATTACGTTTCTTTTCTTCAATATGTTCTGCCTCCTTACTCCCTTATTTCTATTAATGGCACCATCTTTCCCCTATCACCCAAGTCCAAGGCCTAGATTCATACTCATCTCATTCCTACCTCCAACTACTGATAATTACTGAATGTATCCATGATTTAACTCAGATAAATTCTTTCCTTTATACTAATTCCTGTTCTAATCCTAATACATGAAAAAAAATCTCAACTTCTTGAAATAAATCCTGTGTTCTCCCATTCTTCAGTTTCACTTCCCTCCAATGCTTTCATGATGTCTGATCAGTCTTCCTAATACAGTAATGTGAAACTCTCATAGTGCTTGCTGTTTTTAACCTATTAATTGCTTTCTATTGCTATATAAGAATAGTTCCTAGGGACAGTAAGATGGCACAGTGGATGGAGCACTGGCCCTGAAGTCAGAAGGACCTGAGTTCAAATTTGACCTCAGACACTTAATAATTGCCTAGCTTTGTGACCTTGGGCAAGTCACTTAACCCCATTGCCTTAATTTTTTTAAAAAAAGAATGTTTCCTAGTTTTTAATGTCATTCAAGAATCTCTATAATATGGCTTTTAACAATATTTTCCATCTTTCTTATATTTATAATGCTATTCAAATAAACTAGTAACCATTCCAAAAATGTAACCTCCTGGTTCTTTTTTTAAGCTTTTATTTTTTAATTAATTAATTAATTAATTTTTCATCCATATTCACATATATATTTTTAAGTTACACCTTCCTGTTTCTAAACCTTTATCCCTCTATCTATTTAAGTGATTGCATTCTTTCATTCTTTGGAACTATGAGTATTTAGTTCATGTTATACACTTATATTGTAATTTATATAATGTATATCATCATTTTTAATGGATCTAAAGGAGTTTGATGGCACAGATAATCACATACCCTCAAGTGTTCACTGGTTATCTCCCCCTGAAGGTAAATTGCAATATATATAAAAGTGAATTATTGTTTTTCCACATAAACCCATTCCTAGCTTCTCTATTTTTGTTAAGGGTTACCATCAGTCAATGGCATATGGGTGATATAGCACATACTATACAGGATCAAGAAGACATCTTCCTGAGTTCATATCTAGCCTCAGTCATTTCCTAGCTGTTTGACCCTGAATAAATCACTTAATCCATTTGCTTCAATTTCTTCATCTGTAAAATGAGCTGGAGAAGGGAACAGCAAACCTCTCCAAAATCTTTGCCAAGAATGCACCAAATGAGGACATGTAGAATCACCTGAACAACAATTATCAATCATCAGTGAATCAGCTTCTATTTCTAATCATAAAGCTACTTAGCTAGGAGTCATCCTCAAATTTTTGCTGCCGTTGTCTTTCCCTTTCCCACTCAAATCAATTGTCAAGTTTTAGTTATTCTTTCTCTGAGAGCTGAATTTTTCTCCAGATTTCTATTCTTACAGTCACCCATTATAGTTCAGATTTGCTTCATATTTTGCCTAAATTATTGCAGTAATATCTGAATTGATCTCCCTGTGTCCCACCACTCCTTCCTCAATTTAATTAGCACATAGATTTCAAAATGATGTGGCTTAAAAATTGATCTGAATATCACTTTCCTGATCAATAAAGGTCATTATTACTCTATTGTCTATGGGATAAATTGTGAACTTTTTCTGATATGTAAAATCTTTCATAATTTTACTTCAAAATATCCTTGTGGAGTGATCACACAACTC
The DNA here is from genome assembly GCF_037893015.1 of Macrotis lagotis. NCBI lineage: Eukaryota > Metazoa > Chordata > Mammalia > Peramelemorphia > Peramelidae > Macrotis > Macrotis lagotis. The sequence goes on from NC_133658.1 coordinate 529,758,999, forward strand.
TTCCCACATATTACAGTATCAAGGCTCACAGCTCTATTTGCTCTTCTTCATATACAGTATAACACTATACCTCTTAAATTCCAGTCTTACTATCATTAGTTCATTTTAAGACCCAACCTAAGTGAAAGCCTAGAGAAGACTCTTTCTGGTTCCCCCAATCATTAGTGCTAACTCACAACTCCCTCTCTTAATAAAATTACTTTTATTAAATTTCAATATATTGCATATTTGCTTATCTGTGAATGCTTAATTTTTTCTCAAAATAATATAAACTTCATGAGAACAGAATTTACTTTTATTTTTGTTTACCTAGCATTTTGCATTATGGTTGACTCATAATTAACTAGTAAATGTTTATTAAATTTATTTAAGTTAATTATATCTTATGTCTAAACCCTCATTGTTTTTCACTTAAAATTATTTTAATGCTAAATAATTTCTATAATTCAAAAATTGGGAAATTTGGTATAAATGCAACAAGAATATTTTTCCATCATTTATATAAATCATGAATATTTTGAACAGAACCTATTCTCAATACCAGTTCATTTGGTCAATCATTGACTATAACTGCAATTGCTGCTTGTCAGCAATTAATGACTAATACTAAATATGTTCCCTAAAGTCATATTGTTAGCTTACCCCTGAAATATTTTCTTGTTATAAAACCAATATCAGCATTTTTGGGAAATCATATAAAACTGGAGAGGTATGAAAAAGTTAAAGATAAATACTTTGATTTTTCAAGGATGAGAAAAGGCATTCCAAAAACCTATAAATAGATGACACTGATATTTATAACCAATAAAATTCTTTTAAAAATTAAGTATATCATTTTTGATCATGTAGAAGTATAAAAGGGACAATTATATAGCAATGAACTTAGTTTATATTTTTTTGTTTGTTTTTTTGGGGGGTGAATTTAGTTTAAAACAAAACAAAGCATAACTGCAAAATGAGGGAAAATGAGGGAAAATGAAACATCAACATATATGAAAAAGAATGAATGCTCTCATTTGGCTAAAAACTCAGCATTAGAAGAGTATGGTAAGTGCCAAAATGCTCATTTAATTAATGGAAGTACATTTATTCAAAGTTAGTAATATTTTATTGCAACAGATCTAAAGTTCTTTCAGTCAATAGTACATGTCAATGACATTTTAGAGGGACATTTGATGCCAAACTTAGAAATGCACAGGACAGGAAATCAAGATATTCGAGAACATAAAAACAATATAACTTGGGGAATAATAGCAATTTTTAAGTCCTTAAAAGAAAAGCAAGCAGGTAAATAATTTCAGTAAAGGCCAGGAAAATGTTGTTCCCTAGTCCCTAAGAAGAATGTGACTCCCCAAATTCCCTTCAGAGTCAATCCTTCCAAGCTCCAGAGACCTATATGTCATTAACCATGTACTATAATGTTCAAGAATTCCCCTTTATCTTACACAATCGCACCAAATGAAAAACTGAGTTGCTGTTTCAAAAGAAAAGAGAAAGAGAGAAGAAAAAGGAGAACTTCTGTTTCTTTTGCTTTAGCTCGAAGAAGGCAGCTGGAAGAAAAGGCTGAAAAACAAACCTTAAAAACTCAGCATATTAAAATGGTCTCCAAAAGATTTCATTCATTCTCTCTAACTACAAGATACTTTTTCTTAGAGAACTATAAGATCTTCAAAATGATCTGAGTTTTTTTACAAAAATACTTTTGAGACTGATTTGAAGGTTCTACAAATAGTATTGAATGCTAGGTTACAGTGACAAGTTACTTATCCCTAATGTTCTTCTTGATCTCATTTCAAACCTATTTTTCCAGCCAAATTTTCTCCTCCCAAAGACAACAAAGATTTTTTGATACTTTTTTCCTTTAATTACATAGGGTGTTTTTCTAAATCCCAAAATAAGACAATGTTTCAACCTCCCTTTAATGTTCAAATCCTATACCAATAAGTAAAATAACAATTTTTCCATATTGAGCCCAATAAATCACAGAGGCAAAAATATCTTCTCAAAACAAGGACTGTTTAGAAACGACAGGCAACCAAAATGCATACAAATAATTTTAGGAAAATGTCTTAATAAAAATAAGTAAATCTACTGAAACTTATATTTCAATATATACTATAATAATCTATTCATACACCCATAGATACTTGTGAGGAATATGAAATTAGACTATATTTCACGATAATTTTAACCCTAGACAAGTGAAAACAAGAGAAACACTGAAGAAAGATAGAAGAGCTAATTTGCTCTTTTGCTCAGGAAGCAGAGCTGGTAGGTTCATGGAAGAACTTAAACAAAAATTGCTCAAAGTCTGCCACAACTGTCCTATTTGTCATTCTGAAAGAAAAGGGAATGTAATAATATCTAAGTTTTTGCATCACCAATATTTGAGGAATATATTACTTTCAGGTTTTTTTTGGAGAAGAAAGTATATTTTAGAAATTGGGTTAATTTTATTATTTTTATTATTTCCATTCTATCTGGAGGTTATATGGAATAAAGTCAGATGAAAAGACCATTTTGCCCCTATTATGGACCTTGTTTGAAGATCTGAAAATAGCTTCAAGACAAATTAATCAGATTACACAATCTAGAATAATAAATCTATTCTAAATCTATAGCCATACATTTATTTTGGGGAATGGAGTGGGTTCAAAAGGACACCCATAGCCCTTTATAGAAACAATTTTATAAATTTTTTTGTTGTTCCTGTCCTTTTCTAGACCTTTGTTCTGAACCATCCTACTGACTACAGGTAATAATTTAAGCAGTTGAAATGCAAAAAAAGATATCTAGGGTCCCAAGAGATTGACTCATTCGTGATCTAGCTTAGAGAGAGAGCAATGGACAGAATACTGGGTCTGAAGTTTGGAAGAGCAGAGTTCAAATCTAGTCTCGGACACTTATTAGGTGTGTGATCATGAACGTGTCACTTAATATATGGCAGTCCCATTTTTGCACCTTTAAAATTTAGATAAATAACATATAACTCCCTGTGTTATATTGAAAATAAAATATGATAATATCTGTAATGCTCTTAACAATGCCTACCACATAGTTGGCATTTAATAAATGTGTATTTCTTTCCTTCTATATCTTTTGATCTGACCTAACCTAATCAGTACAGAAACATCTTAAATTAGACTTTTGGGTACAAACATATATATTTGTATATATAAGGTTCCAAGAGATAAACTCATTTTGTTTAAAATCTAAGAAAACATGACTAACAAAAGAAAAAAGTTAAAGTGATGAAATAGGGAAGATCATATATGAGGGGGATGGTAGTAAAGAGAAAAATGTGCTGAACTAGGATTCATAAGACTTCAGAGTTTCTGCTGCATTCTGTACAATATGTGCAGCAGAACAAATCATTTCTCCTCTTTATTCTTCTTTTAAATGAAGACTGGATTAAATGATCCCAGATGTCCTTTTTAGATCAACCTCAGGTACCTTATGAATGCAGTTGTGGTTCACAAAGAGTAGTGATCCCATCTCCTTTCCCAGTCAAGACTCAACTATTTAGATAACAGAAAAGCTGATAGACTGAGTATGTGACATGGACCTTTTGTGTTATGGGGAGCAAGAGATTAGAATGGGTGGGCTATTTGGTTTGAGTTGAGACTTTGAATTGGCTGACTAGAACACATTATAACAAATGAGGATGTCAATCACTGACATGACCTCTAAATAAGAATTTTAACTATTTTTTTGTGCTTGACCATTAATAATATTGAAATAGAAAAACACATTAGCTAAAATATGATTCTATTGTGACAAAATATTTTTATTAAAAAAACAAAATATAAAGGCATGGTATATGTGTGTATACACATATACAAATTTGTATGAATAAATTCTGATATCATGGGATGTATATTTGTGCAAATTTTAAATATATTCATCAGTATAAAAATAAAACATGTACATTATAATTATATTAATCACATATCACAAATGTCCACCATTGTATTATTTAAAAATAATAAATGTGAAAGAGTTAATGAGTTACTAAACTATTCTGACAATAACAAAATCTCATTGATACTTCATGACTTTTCAGGAAATTTTATTTAATTTTGCTGCATCATATTCATCACTTTTGATAGGAAAGTAAATTTTCTACCTGTCTTTAAAAAGTTTTTCCATAAGAAAAACAGTCACGAATGGGAAAAAAAGGATGATATTATGCTTTTAGAGTAGTGTGATCATGATGAACTGAGCACTAAAGTATATAAAACAATGAATCATTATCATCTAGAGATCTATCCATTTTTGCTGCTTTACTGAGTGACATGATTTATGTCCCAAGAACTAGAATCACCTTCGGCTATATGCAAAGGAAATCTGTTAGCATGTCACATCATTTAGAGCAATTTGATATGAATAAATTTGCACATTCAATAGACTATGTTAATACGTAAAATGCATTTTAATATGTACTATTCACAATTCTGAGCAGGCAGCTGTCCCATTCATATAAAATTGTAGATATTGTCAAATCTTTTTACCTAAATCGGTGTGTGTAGAGCTTAAATGGAATAGAGGATCCATGCTATTTGGTTAGATGACAGTTTTTCCTAGTGAAGCATTCTCAATTTCTTTCCTGCTATGAGGAAATATTCTTTCCTTTGATAGATGGAAAGGAGACATTTTCTAGAAAAAGAGTTCAGTATGAAATTTCTTCTTTTTTAATGTCTTACTACTTGAAAGATACCTGTCATAGTAGTTTAGATTCATAGAATCAGTGGAAGGAAAAAAGTTCAATACCAACAGTTAGTTTTAGACTGACTTTATAAGCCAATGAAGAAAGATTAGAAATCGCCTCCTATTTTCTTCTCAGAAGGCATCTTTTCCCACATTCCATTACATTGATGATTAAACTTCTCTTATCAAAATTTTTGCACCTGAGAGACACCACTTCAATAATGATTGGCAGCTTTCATAAGGAAAGAAAATTCAATCTATATTATAAAGGAAATGTAACATAAGAACATTTATCAGACATTTTTCATTAGGCTGTTGGCAAGATAGTGAAGTGTTAAAGTATTAATTCAGATTTCATATCCAGACAGAGCTACTTAATAGAAGAATTTCAAAATACAGGAAAATCCTATATATGTTTGTCCTAACTACTGTCATATGGCAAAAATATTATTATACTTTATAACTAAACTCATCAGAAGGTCACAAAATCCTACTATAATATAATTTGGTCATTTACTCCTTCCTATTATTATTTCTACCATAACTTCATTTTTCTGACATCATTTTTAATAGAATCAATTAATGATACTATCCCACAGTAAATAACATGCATTCTGTAGTTGTGTAAAAGATACATATTTTTATACACATACACACACACACATATATCCGTATTTCTTTATATGCAAACACATATACACACATAGAAATGTCAATATGTGTATAGATATACATGTACATATACATACATATATATATTTCTATCTATTGTTTCCTGAAATGCTGAAAAATCTATTTATTACTCAAGTGCTTCCAGCATTCATTTTCTGCAAGAGTCAACTGTCCCCCGGCCTCAGACACATAATAATTACCTAGCTGTGTGGCCTTGGGCAAGCCACTTAACCCCATTGCCTTGCAAAAACTAAAAAAAAAAAGTCAACTGTCTACCACTGGTATAAATCAAATATGGTCCAAGAGCATTCTTTCTGAATTTCATCCAAAATTAAGCTCTGTGACAATCAATTTTTCCATTGGTATCTCTAAGATGGTACTTGTCACCATTCAAAAAGGAAATGAATTCAATTTGACTGGGAAATATATTGAAAATAACACAATGTATTTTCCTATAGCCTCTTCAAATAAAAGTAAATTCTATCTAGAGAAAATAAAGAACAAGGATATAGAAAAATGTAGAACAAAGATAAGTGATGGAAACCCCAAATTGTCCTTATATATAATGACAGAGATAGATAGATAGATGATAGATAGATGTATAGATTATTTTGCATGAAAACAGATGCATATTTCTTAAGAAAAAAAAGAGAAAAAACCCACAAAAATTGACATTAAATAATTTTTCTCTACCAAACAGCCTTAACAAATTTTGTCCATATCAACAAAGGAAAAAATGATGACCACAGTAGAATATCTTTACAATTTTTAAATGCATACCTGTGCTTTCAATGTCTTTTTTTTCGCATTGAATTGCAAACAATCTGACCTCAAAGACCCCCATGATAAGGAGTTTTTTAAATTTGTCATATTTTGAAGCTTCTTGTGTTTTAAATAAAATTGTGAAAGATGTCATTTTCATTTCTTTAGCATTTTTGAAAAGGGCTAAATTTCTAAAAATCTTCATTTTGCAATACATTCTGTGCCCTTTTTTCTTTATGGGAACATTTTTCACTTCAGTTTAGGATTAAGTATGCAAGCAAACCTGCAAATTTATTTTTCATATAACATACGATGTCATTATGCACATTGATTTTGCAAATGCATATGTAAACAATAATTATGGTGTGTTACATTTGTCTTATGTTTTAGCAATTACAGAATTCTTTAACATATTATCAAGTGACTTAATGTTCAAAATATTAATGTAAGAAGAGAATGATAGATATTATTGTCTCCATTTTCTAGGTGATGAAATCGAAGTCCAGAGAAGTTAAGATATTGATCCACTTAGATAATATTTGGTAGTAAAAGAACTAGTTTTCTTTTGACTCAGTAAAGTTTGTCATTATTACATTTTCATTGTTATTTTATTTCAGATGACAAAATCCTTAGTCATTGAAAAAGAACAATTCATCAGATTATTAAGTAATAGAATGTTACATGTAACAGAAAATCCTGTTGCGATTCTTTTAAACTAAACAAAAAATAATTATTTTAAAAATATGTTTAATAATGAAACCAAATGATCCACAAGAAGTAAATATTTCTTCAAATATTCTCAAAAGTTTCTGTGAATAGGTACACTGCAATTTTCTGTCTATGGCATTACATATATCAAAATCCCCTATAGTAAAAAACATCCCCTATAGCACTATGAATGTGACCTTTTAATATTTTCAATTGATTACAAATACAAATTTAGAAAGTGATAAAAATTCACTATTCATTATTCCTTATCACTTGGCTAAGTCTAATTTACAGAAGATATAGATTATACCTTCAATAAGCAATATAACCTCAATATTAATTTGTTCACTTACCTGTCACAGTGAGTTCAGTGGTTCTTCTAACAACAAAGCCTCCATATTTTAACTCACATGTGTAATTTCCAATGTCATCTTCTCTAACCTCTCGTATAAGCAGAATATTCCTTTTGAACACAATACTTGGCCTCCATGTTTTTGTCCTACATTCCTATAAAAAGAAGAATAGGTCAAAAATAACTATTTTATTTCAAATAACTTTAATTAAAATTTGTGAATATTATGAGATGATTATATTTTTCCTTAAGAAGTTTTATCAGAAAATTATATCAATCCCACTAAATAACTGGCATGAAATACCATAGTCAGTAAACATCTAGATTCAATATGTATGTACTATATTATTAGCTTAATAAATTTCTACTTCATTTTTAGTCTGTAAAATTTTAATTTCTTCATGATGTGTAAGAATTTGTGTTTTGCAGAACAGACATCTTATCATTCAAACTGGATTCCAAAAGTAAAAGATTTGAATATACTTTTCAGAAATAATGAAAAGCTTCTAAACAACATTTTTTTCAAATACAATTTTGTGGGAGGATTATTGATTTTGCATTGGGGGTAGGTGGGAAATCTATCTGATTACTCCTGCTAGATTTATAAAAGATTACTTTTTTAGGGAATGCAGTTTTGGTTTTAATGCAGAATATTTGCATAATGATCTCTATGAGTCATTGTTATCAAGTAAAAAATTCATGTAAAATATAACATAAAAATGCCATTCACATAATTCACATAAATGCATTAGGCACATTTCATTTATTTATTCATTCATTCATTCATTCATTTGTTTGCTTATTTGTTTCTTTATTTATTTATATTTCCAAGTGGTTTAATAGAGGGAAAAAATGACATTCTCTATTCAATTAAAGCACTCTGTTTTATAGAATTTTGCTATATAACTTAGGTTGAACACTCTCTTATCTATTTAGATTATATAATTTATGTTGTAATGATTGTAGTATTATAATTACGGGTATTAAGTCCTCAGCACTAAATCTATACTTCATATACAAATCTTATAGCCTTTATACTATAAGTTTATGCTAGTGATACTGTATAACCAAAAAGACTTATCAAAGAACTGTAGCTATTAATACAGAATAAAATTTAGTTTAATCTTGTAACTAGCAATGGTCAACATTTTCAGGCATTCACCTAAGTAAGATATATAACTAAGGAAACAAAACAATTTAAATGACACTCTCTGTCATTCACTTTATTAAAGACAACAGATAGACTACATTCAAAAATTGCACTTAATTGTTCCTTAATGGTAATTTAACTTATAACTTTTTAAGGATAGGGCTAGACCTTTGATTTCATTGTTATAAGGAATTTTCTATGATAAGAAATGTCTTGCTTATGCCAATCTTTATTTGATCAAAAACTTACAATCCAAGATTGCTGTTTGAAGCATTAATAGGTCATGGTCATATAATTGTTAGAATTAGGACACAACCCTGGTCTCTCCACCTCAGCAGTCCATCTCTCATTTGCAAATATATGTTCATATCACACCATTACCACAAAGAAAAAGCCAAGACTTTATTTTTATTCATAAGATTTTTTTCATGAAAAATTTTCAAATGTGTAAATAGCTAAGTTTTGATGAAATTCCAAGTATATCATTCTTTTTTAAGAAAAGGTGTAAGGATATATATTGGGCTATGAAGAGAAATTTCTTCCAAAAAAATAGTTATTCTAACTGGCCTTGTCAGAAAAATGTGGGAAATGAGACTGAGAGAAGATGATTTTGACAGGAATAAGTCATTTTAATTTAGACAGAGTTTATATATAAAGGGAGCCATCCAATATATTATTAACTTAAGTATGTTTTAATGAGTACAGTTAACAGTCCTAAAGATACTCACAGAGAGAAAGATTGTGTGTGTGTATGTGTGTCTGTCGTTGTGTGTGTGTGTGTGTGTGTGTGTGTGTGTGTGTGTGTGTGTGTGAGAGAGAGAGAGAGAGAGAGAGAGAGAGAGAGAGAGAGAGAGAGAGTACTCTGCCCTAACAAGATCATGTTTGGAGTATTGCTCTGAATTAAGGACACATTTAAATAAATAAGAACACCGACAAAATTGAGAATATATAGAGAAGGGTAACCAGAATAGTGAAGAATTTTGAAATTTTAGAATGTCAAAAAGACCAGAGGACTTGGAGACAGGAGATAATTGTCCTGTCTTCAAGTACTTGAAGGATCACCACAAGAAAGAGATCAGATTTGTTCAGCTTAGTCTCAGATTGCAGATATTAGCAAAAATAGAAGTTGAGGAAAAGCATATATAGACTTACCACCAACAATAGAGTTATATAAGAGGGAAATTTATTATCTTTGTTTGTAATAGCTCCCTGTTCACAAGAACTTTTCAAGCAAAGGCCCACTGACCACTCACAGGTATTAGGGGGATTCTTGTCTAGTCATAAATTGGACTACATAGCTCATTCAGTTAATTCTATCTCTAATTTTACTATCTTTCTGGTGCACCTTTCTCTGATATTCCACACTCAAAATTTTCTTTTCTTCTTCATGTTTTCCTATGACAACTTGTTGGGAGCAGTTTCCTCTGTCAAATTCTACCTATTATTATAATTATCAGTGTAGTTATCATCTTGTATCCCTAAGGCCTGGAACAGCTTCTTGCCCAAAGGACAAGCTTAATATATGAACATTGAATTGAATTATATTTAGTTCAGTTAACTAGCTTGAAAAAAACATGTTATAAGGATAAATGACTCTTGAAATTTAAGAAACCATTGAAGAAATTCTGTAAAAAATGCTGAAATAGACAAAAATAAAGACTGACTCAAGTAAATGAGGCTAATAATATGAATCTACGTTTTGCTATCCTGAGCATTTTAAATTCATTTCACTTGTTAATTATTTAAAGTTACTGGTTTATAAAGCACGAGTTTAGTTCATGGTTTAATTTATTCATAAGCTCTCTATATATTCCCTTTTGATGATATATTTTGTCTATTTCTGGTGCCATTCATAAAAATTCAGAAATGACCTATATATTCAGTCATAGGACTCTCAATATCCAGCTGTTATGGGTGTAAAGTTGAAAAGTGTGATACAATATGATTAATAAGACACTCATAAACTTAGATAAAAATGAACATAAACACTTTAGAATAATAAAAATTCAAATGATGGATTCAGAAGGTCAGGGATACAATAATATTTTGAAATTTGAAGTTTCAATGATATCATAAACACTTAAAAAAAAAGGCAAAACAACTTCCAGAGGCAGATCAAATATGACAAAGTACTCAGCTGAGCTCTCCACAATTTCATGCAAGCATAACAAAATAACAACTCAAATCAAATTTTGAAATGGCAGAGTCAACAAAAGATTCCAGAGTGAGACATTCCAAAAGCCCAAGAGAACAAAGATATTTGGAAAGGGATATCTGTGACACTGGAATGGAGACTGATCCAAAACCCACATAGATAAAACACTAGGAGTGGAACTAGTGGTGGTAATAGAAACAGCAGCAGGTTTGTGAGCTCCCAGGTCAGGCATAATAGACCTAGAAAATGGTCAGAAAGAGAGAGACTACAAAGAACTCTTATGCTAGTTCTGGATGCAGGACCAGACATTGTTTGGCAACTCCACTGCTTGTATTAATATCCAGTCTTAGTTCAAGGTTAGGGAGGAACACTTTCAGACAAGTGGAAATGGAATTCCTTAGGGATAGTATCACTTTTGGATCCAAAGAATTAGGGACCTTTCCTGGGTCAGGTACAGAGTATAGACTAGGAGAACAGTGATCTCACCTCTCCCTAGATCACACTAATTTGGAAGCATCAAAACATTTCAAATACTCAGAATGAATTCTGAAAACAGTAATTAAAAAAAAGCCCAAACCATGAACTTACCTGAAACAGAGCCCAACATTAACATAAAGTTCCAAATCAAGAAATAAGGTGAAAAAATTGAGAAAAGATAAAAAAAAGATGATGTGATCATAAAAACCCACATGGAAGGGCAAGGAACAAACTTAGAAGACCATGAAATCCAAAAAGCAAAAGCAAAACTTCAAAGAAAAATGTGAATTGAACTCAAACTCAAGTAGAATGCCTGAATGAGCTAAATAATTATTTTTCAAAATCCAGAGACTGGTAAAGGGAAAAATATAAGGAAAGAAGTAGAAGCAAAGGAAAACATGAAAATTTTAAAAATTGTAAGAGAAACAAATAAACATCACTTTTAAAAAGAAAATTGGACAAATGGAAAAAAAGATATAAAAATTCACTGGGAAAATACTAATTAAAAAAAGACTTGTCCAAATGGAAAACGATGCAAAAACTTACTGAATAAAATACTTTCTATAAATTTAGCAGTAAGTAGGATTTAATGACTTCATGAGACATAAAAAAGTATAACAAAATTAAAAGTAGAAGAAAAAGAAGAAAATGTGAAATATTTCATTGGAAAAACAACTGACCTGGAAAATAAATCAAGAAAAGATATTTTAAGAGTTATGGAAATTCTTGAGAGACATGATCAAAGAAAGAACCTAGACATCATATTTCAAGAAATTATCTAGGAGAACCACACAGATATATCTGAATCTAAGTGTAAAACATATATAAAGAATCTGCCAGTCCTAACCCAAAAGTAATTCTAAAATGAAAACTTCCATGAAGATTATATCCAAGTTCCAAAGCTGCAAGGTCAAAGACAAAATACTTAAAGCAGTTAGGAAGTAAGCATTCAAATAATGTGGAGTCAGAGGCAAGTCCACACAAGATTAGTACCTATATAACATTAAAGAGCAGAGGGATTGGAATATATCATAAGAAAAATGATACAATAAAAATCTTTCAAACATTCTTGATGAAAAGATCAGAATTTAAAGATTGATTTTTTTCAAATACATGACTTATGTGTAGAATTAAAAGAGGCAAACAGGAAAGAAAATCACTATGCAAATTGTCAGCAATATTATAAGAATGATCAATTGTGAAAGACTTACCTACACTGATCAAGATGATCCAATAAAAATGATTTTACATATATATATATATATATATATATATCTGACATAAAATTTCCATTTTAAAGAAGGAAATGGGATGGGAGAGAATGAAATAATTTAGATCTAAATTTTTAAAAATATTTTTTCATGAAATTTAGATAATTTTGACAAAGTAAAAATTAATTTAAAAGAAAATGAAATTTTAACAAAAATCAATTAACTAATCAATCTCCATTAAATAATGTTTATTAAGTACATAATATGTCAGTACTATGCTAATTAAATATACAAAGAAATGAAAATAATAGGTTCTGCTCTCAAAGAACTAACAGAATAATGAGGGAGCAAATGTGCAAACAAATAAATTGGATCAATTTCAGTGAAAAATCACTAAGATTTAGAGGGATCAGGAAAGGCTTCTTATAAATAAAGTAACTTTATCAGAAATTTGAAAGAAGCCGATGATATGTTTTGGTTAAAGAGGAGGAGGGAGAAATTTACCAAGCATAGGGAGCGGCCAGAGTAAATGCTAAAAGTCAGCTATATATGATTTGAGAGCCTGTACTAGGATTATTGCAATATCTTAGGAGAGGCCCAGAGCAGAATTGTGGGAACTCTCATGAATATTAGGTGTGACCTGGCTGTAGATATAGGAAAGGAGAAAGTAGTCAGACAAGCTGTAATAGAACCTAGAGAGATAGAGGATAACCTAGACAGAAGTTAATAGTCAAGGAGAAGAGAGTAATTAACTGTCTTAGAGGATGAGAATAGATCAAGGATTATGAGAACTGAGAAAAATTCATCAGACTTGGCAATTATGAGATTGTTAAGAATTCTAGAGAGAATAGTATCAGTTGAAATTAGAAGCCCAGATTTTGAGTTTAAGAAGAGAATAAGAAGAAAGGAATTGTAGACACCTACTAAACTCTTCTCAAGGAGGTTAACCATAAAAGGAGAGGAATAAAAAGCTATAACTAATGGAAATGGACAGTTGTTTGTTTTTTAGAATGGAGTTCACATACACATATTTGAAGGCATTAGATAGAGAGTGAATATGAGTGAGAAAGTAGAAATAATATGGGCTACATTTTTCTGGAGAAGTCAGCAGGAATGGATTCCCTTGTACACACATAGAGATTAACCATGTCAAGAAAAGAGTCACCTTTTCATTCAAAATATGGGTTAAGGAGAAGATTGTGCTTGAAGGCATCTGAGTGATGTGAGGGGGAGAGGAGAAGAGGAGACTCTTGGTAAATAGCCTAAAATTTTTCTCCTGTGAAATCTGAAGCAAAGTTCTTAGCCAAGAGGTGGGGGGGGGGGGATGGAAGGAAGCTTTGCAGGATCTGAGAAGAGATGGAAAAACTTGGAAAAGTCACTAAAATAAATTACTATTTATTAAAACTTTCTATATGCCATCTACAATCAGTGGTGGCAATGCAGTAATAAAAGAAAGAAGAAATAGCACTTCTGTGATGTATGATCCAGGCTTAAAAACTCCCATCAGAGGTCACTTCAAAACTTTAATACTGAATTTCTGAATGATGATTCAAGAACACATAAGATTCATAATTATCTTGCCTTCAGAAATTAAAGATTTGTAGCAAAACACTGAATAATTGTAAGATAATTTTGGCTTGCTATTTTAGACTTGTTGGGCATGCAGAAAATATATTAGAGCATATGGTTAAAACTTACTCTGAGGTCTAATATCCTACTGGCACACAGCATCTGTAGCTTCCAGACATTATATAGTCACAGATAAAAGCAATCCATAGTGATTTTTATATGAAAGCTTTACCGGTCTCTATTCATATTCAATAAGTAGAATTTTATTGTATAAAAGATAATAAATATATTATAATTCTATAGCTTAATGAAAGTTTTGGTCTGTTTCCATTGATACCAGGTTCCAATCTTATTATATGCAGGGAGAATTGGGGTAGGATTTTTACTTTCAACTGCAAAAAAATTTTTGAGTTGTAAAGAAAAAACTATATTCAAAAACAACTATTTAAATTTCTTGCACTTAAACAAAGGGTCCCCCCCATTTTTGAGTTATAAATGTAGAAAACTAGAAATAATATGACATAATGGAGAAAAATCCAACAGGAATGATGATCCAATAGTATGAGAATTGCTAGTTTATTTGTAGCTATTTTTATTTTTTGAGTCCCTCTTGTATTGTATATCCTACAGGGTAAAAAATGTTTAAAAAATTTGTTTTCCACTTCTGATCAAATCAACAGAGGCTAAGAATTCATTCAAAAGCAAAAGTTATCACACAATTTCACCCAGTTCTTTCTTCTCCTATAGCTAACTAAACTGACTAAATCCTTTCAAAGCAACATGAAGTCTCAATAATTGAAACAACATGATTTCAAAAAGAGGTAAGCTATATTATGGCCTTTAAAAAGTTTTACAGTAACGAAAATACTACAAAACCCAAAATACAATAAATATGTATCTTCTCTATCCCTTACCTTATACCACAGGATTTCAGGCTCTCTGTATGGTATTAGAAAATCCTCTATGTCCCGGCACGAGATTTCCTTGCTTTTGCTAAGTTCGGCTTTTTCAAAGTACTTCATTTTGGAATTGTAGCAGAGTCCAGTGTCATTTTCACCCACAGTCAGTGAAATTGACACTTTCATACAATATGTGGAATTTCTGAAACAAATTAAAGAACAAATGGTAGTCTAAAGTGAAAAAAAAATTAATATCTTATAATTGTAAAGAGTTTCACAATTTTTAAAGGATCTCTACCTTCTTTACCCCATCACCTTAAAAATAATCCTATGATGCAAGAAAAATGGATTCAGGTTTAGAAAAGCTAATGGGAAAGGATAGAACTTGAAACTATATAATATAAATACAAGTCTTTTGTCTTTCCAAAACTGTCATCAATTCGATAGAGTTCATCAAGGCCAAAGGAAAACAAAATACCATGCTGTATTGTGTATATTTTATGCTAACTTGACTTATATAACATAATTTCTTCATATTGTCATTAATTATGAATGTTTATTAAACAGATTCATATACATGTTGATATGGAAGATATATAATTTCTTTTTAAAATTCTGCTGTGACTAATGTTCCAACTCTGGCTAATCAAACCAATATGAACTTGGAATGCTCTACCACAGATTGGGCATAAGTAGACCACTTGAACATTTGGGATGAATTCTCTAAATTTACACATCTCACATTCTTTTGAGCTCATAGAACACAGCTTCTTCTCTGATGAGGGCACCTTATGCTGTTCAGTCCTGTGCCAGTGTCTCCCATGTTTCATAATCAATTCCAAAATTCTTTGGAGACACCTTCAGAGTGTCCTTGTATTGATTTTTCTAACATACCACTTCTCCCTTCCTACCTCTAACAATTGCTCTGTATGAGTCCTTCATAAAATAGTCTTTTTGATAAGTGTATTTGACATTCAAACAATGAGTCCAGACAATTGGAGTCAGGAGTAGCTGAGTTCAAATGCAGCCTCAGACACTTAATACCTAGCTGTGTGACCTTGAAGCCACTTTGCCTTGCAAAAATCTTAAAAAAAAAAGGTAGGCCCTGGAACTTTATAAACATTTAATAATTTCTCTATTATTGTCCATTTTCCTGAAAATCTCTCTCTCTCTCTCTCTCTCTCTCTCTCTCTCTCTCTCTCTCTCTCTCTCTCTCTCTCTGGCTTTCTGTCTCTGTCTCAGACTTTCACTGTCTGCCTACTTGTCTGTGTCTCTGTTGTCTCTCTGTCTTTGCCCCCCCCCCACAACAACCATATCTTTATAGAATATTTCATAGGAATCAAAATTACACTTAGTTTGTACCTATTTTCTGTTTTAAAAAGTGGAATTTTTGTCCTCTAAATTTGTGATATGTGTTCATTTTCTGCAATATTCCAAATATTTTTGATAGTAGCCTGAGCAACCACAACTCCCTCTTCTTTAAGTATCTGAGGATATAATTAATTTGGGTGGCTAGGTGACTCATTGTTTAAAGGTTCCATTCTTGTATCAGATACTTACTAACTCTAACCATGGGCAAATCACTTAACCCTGTTTGCCTCAGTTATTTTTCTCATCTTTATTATAAGCTGAGATGAAAATGGCAAATCACTCCAATAATTATAAAAGCCCAAATGAGATCATGAAGAGTTGAATAATACTGATAACCATGAAAATTTTATGCAACAACAATAGCTTATATAGAAAATGTATAAATTAATAAATGTTCATATATTGGAGAAACATGATCCTTTTAAAAACTGATACTCTTTGCTAAAGCAAGTGTTTATGTAAGGAGTACACTATATTAATGAAATCACTGTCATAATTTTCCTCTAAAATGAAAAGACAAAGATAAATATTGAGTATGCAAAGATAACTTGGATATATCAGGACCAAACAATTAGGAGGTCATTGCTATCAGCAATGATAGGTAACCATAGGGGTGGCTAGGTGGCACAATGGATAGAGCACCGGCCTTGGAGTCAAGAGTACCTGAGTTCAAATCTGGTCTCTTAATAATTACCTAGCTGTGTGGCCTTGGGCAAGCCACTTAACCCCATTTGCCTTGCAAAAACCTAAAAATAAATAATTAAATAAATAAATAAATAGATAGATAAATAAATAATGATAGGTAACCATAGATTTTGCACAGGAAAATGATATGATAAGAATTGCTCAGTTTCAAGGAAATGATGGTTGTCATTAATGAAGACTAAGATTAAAAAGTAACCATTTCTTCAGGAAATGCATTCAATAATCAATACAATAGACACTCAATTTTTAAACAGAAAACCTAAAAGTAACAGTTCTAACTTTGAATAACTTTTCTAACTATGATGATGGAATTTTCTAAAGTGTCAAAGGCTAAATTAGTAGGATTTACAGATCAATTGGATTCTTTCCCTATCCCACTCAGCATAATTATAAAACTGTTTGGTTTCATAAGCTTTCAGAAACTCGTCTTAGGAGCAAATTGTCAAAATGGATATATAGCTCATAACAGAACTAGAGAAAAGATTCCCTGAAATAAAAGTGTTATTGCCTTGCCTTCTCTTTGCAATCCAAAATTAAATGAAAAATAATGAAAGAAATGAGCAATCAAATTCTTTCACTATCATTATTATTCATCACAAATTTAATAAATTAACACAGAGATACAGAGAGAGACAGAGAATCAAAACAGAGAAACAGAGACAAAGAGACAGGAAGGGGAAAAAAAAGAGGGAGAAATTTTACATTAAATGAACCTCTAATTCATGTATCTGAAAGAAACAAAAACAAATGAAAAAGCAAAAAGTCCCAGAATTTTCTTGTGATGTTTTTAATTTGTATAAAATGTTTACTTATAGATAAGTGAATGTCTTCTTTCAGTAATTTCGATTGCAATCTGAATATCAATTCAACTCAATTGCTAAATTTAAAATTGTCAAAATATAAAGAAAAGTAGTTACTATGATTAGCTTTTACTTTCTTCAAAAACAAATGATCAAAACATCAAAAATTTAATTTGAAGTTATTTTGGTAAGGTAAACTTTCATGGGAATAACAAATGAAAAAAAGGTTCAGAGTTCTTCATTACATATTTTTCAAAGCTACAGTGATAATTTCACTAATCATAAAATGGTCGGGGCTAACACAAATAAAATGGAAATGCATTTCCTACCTGTAGGTTATCATAATTTTGAACTTTAAAATAATGTTATAGAAACATTCATTCCAAATTTGTTTTTATTTAAAAATTGACATTATGAAATTCTCACATATAGAAGAAATATTTTTGCTAATTTTTAAAAAATATTATAAATTTATAGAACTTTTCTTTTCAAACTTGTATTCTATGTGCTAAACTTTAAATTATTTGTATTCGTTAATATCATCATCTTAAAAAACATGAGAGATCTGAGAATAGGATTCCACCAGCAAATCCACATACATTTTTTAAATACCTATAGGCAAAGCAGTATGATCAGCACTGGAGATAAACAACATCCTCACTCCCAAGGTTGCTATCTAGATCTTTAATTCTTATTTTATTCTATTTAACAAAGTGAAGTGAAGGTAAAGTCAGAGACTTTAAAAATAAAATTTTATTTGTTTCTCTTTAGTACTAGGAGACAACACCCCTAGAAAATTTTAAAAGCTCTATATAGAAAACCACATGTCTTTGTATCTAATAATTCTTCATTAGGTCAAAGAAGGACATAAACTGTTCAGAAGAAGAGGTGTTAGCTACTGCCTTGAAGTCTACAGAAGAAAGAAATAATGATGTACTTTAAAATTTCTACAGTTTATATGCCAAAAAACGGTCCTGACTATCTATCGCAAAATCTAATGAATTATATTGTCAGATCTCTTGTGGCAATGCAGATAAAAAAAGTTAATTTGTATATTTCAGGGATAACTTCTAAACTGCATTCATATACTTGTCTCAGTTTCTTATTTGTCCTTATTTATAAATTTAAAATAGAGATTCATTGCCTTCTTTTTTTTCTGCTCATAGTGTTTGATATTTTAACTTTATTTTTAATGTTAATTTTTATCAATATTAATTATTTTAATGAAAAATCCCTTGAAAAAAGACTTGAAATTAACATAGTACTTACATAGTGAGCACAAGAAATGAGAAAAATAAGAAACAAAAAAATTTTATTACTACTTTAAACTCCTCACATTTCTTAATTGAAACTAATTCTGAAGATAAATGAAACTATGAAAAATTCTTTTTTCAAATCTATATTTCTCAATAATGTATGTAAGCATACTGAGAAGAGAATTATTCATAAATAAATAATGATAAATAAAGCAATAATTAAACATTTAGTTTGTGTAGAGACCTGGAAATACAAATAGAAAGAATTAAGAATGACAACTTTCAAGAAACTTACATTCTAATAGGATATATAATGGAAAAATTTAGTTGACAAGTCAGATGACAAAGTATCACAGTCCTTAGAGTAAATGATAAAGCAGAGATTAATGCCTTTTCTTGAATATAATTTCCCTAATAAATTTCTGTTTCTTATGTTAAACATTTGATGTCAATGACAACTAACATTTATATAATTATTTAAGGTTTGCCAAGTGTTTTAGTCACAACCCTAGACACGGGTGAATAAGGAAATTAAATGCGGATGTATAACTTTCCTGAAGCATCTTTAAGTGGAAGCTAGAGTGTACTGTTAAAAAATTGGAAGTATCATTTTAATTTCTCTCATATGTGATTTTAGTTATCTGTGAGATGCATTGCTCTTTTTATTATAATTTTTGTGACCTAAGTGCCCCCTGAGAACACTTAAGAAAATCAAATTTAGATGAACTTCTCCTACAAATGGGTTTGTCACCTAGTCCCAGCCAAGGTATTAACTTATGCAATTATGCAATTGTGATTAAGTGTGTCTCCATATTGCAGTGCAATTACCAAAGAAGCAACCACTGTCTTTCTAGTAAAAAATTAGATACCATTTCCCATAAATGAATAATTATATAGAATGCATTCAAATACAGTGAGTTGACACCAAGTTATTATATTATAATATTACTAATTACTAATAAAATAATAAAAAGTGAAACAAAGTTATAATACATTTTAGTTGTATCATGAGGTACCTTTGCCATATATAAAATATACAATATGCCAAATGCATTATGCAAGTCTTTGATCAGCCTCTCATATCCAAAACATGTACCATCACATAATTTAAATATGTTTCCCAAGATATTCAAAAAGGGGAGTTCTTGCACTTCTTTTTTCTAACCTTTTCTTTTCTTCTCTTCGCTTTTTTTCCCATTTCCAGAGACCTGGCAGGGAATTTTCCCAGGTCAAGGGATAGTAGACTTTAGGATGGTGACGGAACAATTGGAAGTAATTCAAAGAAGGATCGTGTATTCCCCCATGAGATCCAAAAGGGATATCTTGGGGCTATGTGATTGTTGATCTTTTGCTACCTAGCTGGGAGATTGGGACAGATTTTTGGCAGCATAATTCAAATTTCTTACTCTTGCCTCACTTAAGAGGTATATCATTTGTAAACCTTTGTTCCCTAGCTTGAAGATTTGGCCTTCTATCCAGGGGTGGGGTATAAATCTTGGCAGAGAGAGTCTTAAAGGGGGGAAAAAGTGTTGTTCTGGTACTCTTCACAACTGGAGAATTTGTAAGGGATCATCAATTTGGAGAACCATAAGATGTGAGTAATACTCTTACTCTTTTATAAGCTATGAATTGTTTGGACCATATAGGTCCAGTGGGAAAGGAACTATCTATCCTGTACTCTGAATTTTTTTTTTTCTTTTCCAAGGGGAGAGCTGTTAGGTAGGAGAGTGGCAAAGGTTAACTTAATACAACAAAAAATTTTTCTTAATGAACTACATTTCCAAATACATACTTCTTTGTCTGATATTGCGTTCTTTCATAGTATGATATTTTCATAAACCTTTCAATTCAGAATGCATTTAGTATTTATTAAGTTAATAAAGGGTTTATCAGTTAGCCCAAGAGTTTTAGTGTTTAATAAATTATTAAAAAAAACAAATCTGAGGAATTAGATCATTATTTATGATATTTCATGACTGGATAAAAATAAGGATCCATAGGAAGATATGGAAACTTTAAAAAAACAACAATTAATGACCAGTTTTTTCCTCCAATAAAAAAATAGAGAAATCATGTATGACTTTTTCTGTAATCTTTCTATTCTATAATCAAAACAACGGTTACATTTCTGTTTTCAACATCCAACTTTTTATTTTTGTCAAATGGTTCAAAGTAAATCTAACATATTTTCCAGGATAAATTCTTTTAAATTTAAAATTCAGTTAATCTTGTTTTACTTTATTACCTAAATCGTTGCAGTTAAGCATCAGGAGTAAAGCAGGAAGTAATTTAGTGCTTTTGTGTATGAGCATTTGTCTCTGTACTTTATAAAAGGGCAGACAGCTGGCTGGATAGAGCAAAAGACCAGAAATCAGGAAAACACTTCAGGAATTCAAATCCATTCTCAGATATTTACTAGCTGTGTGACCCTGGACAAGTCCCTTAACTCTATTTAGCTCTGTAAAATGAACTGGAGAAGAAAATGACAATTTACTGTGATACTTTTGCCTTTTCCCCCAAAAAATGGGGTAATAAAGAATCAGGACTGAAAAATGACTGAGCAAGAACAATTTTATGAAAAGTGAATTTCCAACTTTTCCATTACTTATACTTCTTTTTTTCCTTTGGTTCCAGATGAATGAATCATCAAGGACAAATTGAAAGTTGATGGAAAATATTTACTAGTTGTCAACAACTGTGTACATAGAACAGATGTGCTTTCTTTGTTATTTGCTTTTCTTTTATAAATTTCAATAGCTTTATGAGGGTGAACTTGATAAAAAGCAATGATTTCTCATGTGAAGAGGGGAAGAAAATTATTCCAGAGACTAGAACTCTCATATGTCAATATAACTTTTTTATTACTATATTACTACATCTCATGTACTGTTCATGCAGAAAATTGTTTGCACAAGAGATCAAAAGCTGCCTTATTATAAACATCACATTCTTTCTGGTTATAATTTTGCTTTTTTCCTTCTCTCAAGAAAAAAAAATCTGGTGCAATACTAGTTGAGGAGAAAAATTACTCCAGATCCTGAAAGATCATAACTCTCAGCCTAATATAATAATCTTTTTAAAATTATACAAGATTTTCATGAATTAATTTCAAAATCGAATAGTTCTCTCTAAATTTAGCTTTATTTCCATATGAATTACATGGGGCAAGTTTCACAGTTTTACCTATTATTTTTTCAAATGCAATTTTAACAAAACACTATTGGTAGTTAAATTGTACAAATTAAAATACTGAATACTTTGAAAAGATTAAATAATATACATATATTTTATTAAATGCAGAAATATAACTTTTAGTAGTAAGTTATTGTTAATTTTGTTCAGTAGTGTAACTCTTCGTGACTCCAAGGATTATATTATTCCTGGAGTTTTCTGGCAAAGATATTGGTTTGACATTTCTTTCTCCAATGAATTAAGGCAAAAAAAAATTAAGTCACATTCCTAGTATCACAGCTAGCATGAGATCAAATTTCAACTTGGGTCTTCCTGATTCCAGGCTCTATTACTAAGACATCTAAGCTACTGATATTAGTATAATAGTATATATAGTTATATAGGCATATGCATATCTATTTATGCTACATTTGTATATATACAAATATGCACAAACATACTTATATAGTTTGATTGAAGGCACTGTCACCAATTTGAGTGCATTTTTACTATTACTACTAATGATCTTCTAAATGTGTACTATATATGAGGCATATAAAATCAAATCACTACGAAGTTTTATAATTGAGTTACTTAAAATCCTTGAACCTCTTAAATACAGAATGGAGAGTCTCTTAAATAATTCCTAAGGTCCTTTCCATTTCAAAATTTTCATTATATTCTAAAGATATCATGACAGAATCTATCATATTGATTTCTTGGGGGGGAAGTACTTTTCAAATGCTTTCACTGTGTATTTCTATATATATGTCTTGAGGTGAAGGCAGCTGAGGACTAGTTACTGCTCTTTTCTTTTTAAATGTTCAGTAGTTATTTTGTATAACAGAGAAAATAGCAATAAGAAAGGAAAAACATACATTGCAGTAAATCTTAGAAATTGCTTTTCTTGGATGTTATAAATCTTTATTTGAAAAAAAGGAGAATTCTATCAAGAAGGATTTATATTTTTATGACTCTTTTTTCATTTTCTTCCTTCTGTTTTCTTATCTTTCTTTTTTTCTTTTTTCTTCCTTTTTTGTCTCCTTCTTTCCTTCTTTCCTACCTTCCTCTCTTTCTCTTTCTTTGTTTTCTTTTTGTTTGTTTGTTTGCTTTTCTTTCTCACTTTCTCTCTCTCCCTCCCTCCCTCCCTCCCTCCCTCCCTCCCTCCCTCCCTTCCTTCCTTCCTTCCTTCCTTCCTTCCTTCCTTCCTTTCTTTTCTCTTCTTTTATCTTTTGCTTTTAACTTTTCAATCAAAAGAAACTGCCTCAGTAATTCTCAACTACAGCCCCAGTTCTGCCTTTGGGCACAAGCAAAATAATACTAATTCCCCTTCCACACGATAGTGAAGTCAAGTCATGAAGCACTTTTACATGCCAACTATATACCAGATACTGTACAAAGGGAATATCAAAGAAAAACAATAGAACAGTCCCTGCTGTCAAAGAGCAAACAGGCTAATAAGGAAGACATAGACATAATGCATGCAACTGTGTATCCACAAAAATATAAATGAGATAAACTGGAATCACAGAGAGAAATTACTAGCATTAAAGAGACTTAGAAAAACTTTCAGAAAGCGAGATTTTAAGTCAAAATTAAGTAAGATAAAACAGAAGGCAGGGAAATGTGAGGGGGAAAATTCCAAGCATGGGAGGCAGTCAGTGAAAATGCACATACTTCACTTCTTTCAAATTAAATCAGGGAGTCAAGAAGATTTTCTAGAGACAATAGGAAGTGAAATAAGGATTTGAGTCCCTTATTTATTTATTTTCAATTACCCTCCCTCTGATATACATTAAGGTTAATGTGTACTATTTGTCTGTATCATATAAACACAGTCCATGATATTGAATTATGTATTTCCAAGACAAATGAATGAGTTTGGGGAAAGAGGAGGGGGAGAGGAAGAGTTACAGAGATATTCCTTCATTTTTATAATTTTATTTTCATTTTTTCTTCTCCTATTTTAATAAGAAACCTAGGCCCTCCTCCTAACATGGAAGGTGAGAGGAGGAATAAGTCAGATGTTTCCTCTAGCTGGCAGTGGAGATTTTGCAGATTTCAGGAAACTTGGACTAGAAAGCCAAAGGGGTCGTAACATGCACACCACATTGACTCTGATGAAACCATTAAACTGAGAATTTAAATATAGCACCATTTAGTGCAAAATTATATATTACACTTCCTTGCTGTTAGGTTAATTTATTGTTGAAGAAGTGACAATCTATTTTCTGTAGGGTTACAGAAATCCTAATAAAAACTGATATGGGTTATTTTCCCATCGGAAACACTGGCTACATGTGCAAGCAACCCATACTTCTAATACTCTTGGAATGTTCTCCCTCCTCACCTCATCTCATAGAGTCCCTAGTATCCTTCAAATCTCAGGAAATCTTTCCTAATCCTCATAGCTTCTATTGACTTACTCAAGGGAGTAAGGGAAACCTTTGTCTTTTTTTAGATTTAATGCTATTTCTCTTGATTAAACATAAACTTCTCTAAGCAGAATACTCTAGAGGCTAGAAGAGTCAGAATAACTTCTGACCTTAAGTGATGAAGGAGATAGAGGGCTGACCAGGGGTTCACTAGGACCTGGTCAAATCTGGTCTCAAAAACTTACTAGCAATGTAATCCCAGGAAAATTGTTTATCCAATGTGATAACTACTACTAGTTGCCTCAGTTTCTTATTTGGTAGTAATAATATTTCATAGGAGTATGGTAAAGGTAAAGTGTGATATTTGTAAAAATATGATTCTCAGAAAATCATTTAACCCATCAGCTGTCCAGGCTAAAAGTGCAGAAAAAACTGCTACTTTATATTAGTTTTGGGTGTTTCCTCATCTGGAATCTCCCCGGACTGATGAAATTACAACTTTAGAATACATTCATTCACACACACATAGAAAGAGACATCTATACATATATTCAATGAAAAATGAATTATAATAAAATAAAATAAATAAGCATTTACTTCATTAGACTTCATGTCATTGTTAAGATTTAAAAATTCTTTTTCATTTATGAACATTATCATATTGTCCAGTTTTGTATAATTTTCAGATTTAATGAACATGTCATTTATGGCTTTATGCAAAAATGTTAAATAGGACAAAGTCAAGAACTAATCCCTAGGAAGCTCAACTCTAGATTTCTTCCCAAGTTGATTTTGGAATGCTAATGATCATTCCTTAAGTTCAGCCAGTCATCTAGCTTAAAAGTCATCTAATTTCAAAATCTAGCTGACACCTCTATATATTTTCTACAACAATTATATAGTAAAACATAGATAAAGCTTGTCCATATGACCCTGAAGACTTAGTAACCCTGGGAAGGAAAGGATATGCTAGATAGTATCAGGTGATCCTGAAATAAACAGATATTCTCAGAGTTCATGGACATTAAACTTCAAAAAAGTACATATCCAAATTAAAGGATTTCATATATTATATTTTTTGTAATGCTTAAAGTTTGTGACACTTGACAGTGTGAATGACACTTTCCCAATCCTCCTTTTAGGTAGATGTTTAAAATGTTGTTATTCTCATTTTAGAGATAAAGGAACTGAGAGTCAAAGATATTAACTGAGATATGAAAAAAGACATCCTTTATCACAGTCCGATTAAGTATTCTTTTCACTGTAAGACACATTTCTCTCTCCACACAGGGACCTACCAAGGGAAAAGAAGGAAGAGTATTAGGAGAGAGAGCAAGAAAAAAAGAGAAGAGACCAAAAGAAAGGAGGAAGAAGCAAGGAGGACATAGAGGAACAGTTCTTTCCACATTACTTTTTTTTTTAGGTTATTTCAAGGCAAATAGGGTTAAGTGGCTTGCCCAAGGCCACACAGCTAGGTAATTATTCAGTGTCTGAGACCGGATTTGAACCCAGGTACTCCTGACTCTGGTGCTTTATACACTGCACCACCTAGCCACCCCCCCCCCCACACACACACACATTACTTGTGAGGATAAATTTGTTTTTTGTTAATTTTGTTCCTAAAAGAGAGGATAGTAGGAGCTAAAGAAACAATACCCTATTAGCAGTTACATTTTTAAGACACATTAAAAATTGAGGGAGTTCAAACCATTCCTCGTGAATCCTTGATTCTATATTCTTCCATAACAGTCAACCCATCTTTTCATTCATCTATTGAAACACAAGAATATTTCACCTTTGTGGTCTATTGGCATGCTTATTTTTGACTGACCAGAAAAAAAATAGTTATTATGTACAGAATGTAGACCTGAGATGAATGGAAATTTTTCTCATCTCTAAATAGAGTAGATACATAAATACTCAAAATTATTTGTAAAATAATTAGCACCACACAAACAATACACTGAAAACTCATTTAGTGATATGATATGAAAAGTTTTTAACCCAAATCAATCATGTTATTTACAAATTAACTCAGTACCATAAGTTTACCACATCAAATTCTACCAAACATATATGGACACAAAGAATCTTCTTGGAAAAATGAAAAAAAAAGGTATGTCAATTAATATATCAATAACATTATTACAGACTGGAGATTCTTTGTTCATAGCTAAATGTTTTACTGTACATATGTATACATGGATTTGTGAATATGCCATAAATATGCCATATTCTTATATCTGTGGTCTACAAATTCATATGGATAACATTGTGGATCTGATATTTAGACTCTTAATATAATGTTATTCTATAATGAATAGAAATATCCTCTATAAACTGAATAAAAATACTACCCAAACTATTTTTAAATGTATATTAACATTTAGCTGTTGTGAAAAAATGAATACAAATTCATTTAAAACATTAACTAGTCATTCTATATTTTTGTCACATATATTTCAATTGATAAATAATAGTACTATTATTTTAATATTTTGTGTGGATTTTTGAATCTTAAAAATGGAATCAATATTAGAAAGGATTGTGATTTAGTCCAAGTAACTCGATGTCAATCTAAGAACTAAGATTCAAGCATCTAAAGCTTCTTCAGGTATATTGTCTGTTTTTCAGCGTCAATCTCTTTAAATATTGAAATAAGCCTAAAAATGAGTACAGTTTTCTTGTACAATAATACATGGCATGACTCCTGACTTGTTCATCACTTCCTTCACTTTATATAATCATAAGTTTTCTATGAGGGGAAACACTCTCATCTGAACTTCGTCTACCCCAGTACCTATACTTAATAAATTTTTGCTGAATTCAATTTAAGATAATTAACTTATTGACTATGATATATAAGATAACATTATTACTGAATTGAAATTGCTTTTATTTTAATTAAATAATAAGTTAGGGAAATAGAGGGCAACTGGGGCACATTTCACAAAAAAGGCAATGACTAGAATAAACAAATCTGAATATATAAAAATTTTGTTTAAAGAGCTGTTAAATGGCCTTTGAAAATGTAATTAAGGAAATGTTTCTGTGATTCGTTCCAGTGAAAGAGTTTATTTCCTTGTTATAACTATAGGACTGAAGTTATGACTTTTAATTGATGTAACTGGCACATAAAATGATCACTTGAAAAAATTAGTAAAATTCTTATCTGGAAGAATAAGAATATGGTCATTCTTGTACATTAAAAATATGTTTTTAAAAAACTTGGATTAAATAGAAATAAATAAAAACAAAGGTATTATCATGGTGGAAAATGATTATAAAAATTCCACTAAAGATGTTGAAAATTAAAATTTTAATTCTAACCTCCAAGAGGCAGGATATCTCCATCATGAGATTTTGTAACCTCCATCTTTTAATTGATTGTCATTCAAAAAAAGCAACATAGTGTTTGTAGCAGTCCCTGGACCTTTAAAGAGAATTTCTCTTTGCTTCAGAATTTGCCAAGTCTGTTTGTATTTTATTACTTACTTCTGAGTTCAGTCATTTAGAACTTGGTTTTGAATTTTTAATGTAGAATCATTGCAACTCTAAGAAAGAAAAGTTTTTTTTCTGATTGAGAGATAGACTACGTCTCTAAGTTCCCTCATCTATCCTAGGCTCAACCCTTAAGGTTAAAGATTAGATGAATATAACAGGATTTTTCCCCTTAAATTATTCTTTATGATTAAATTAATAAATTCAGTAAAATAAAACAAATCTGACAAAATATCTATTACCAAATGATAAGAACTTTCCCTGAGGAGAAAAATTATGAAGCTTAAACTTATAGTCCTTTAAAATTAATGAAAAATGTGATCCTGCTGTCCTCTCCCTACCACAATCTTGGATTTCAGATAAATAAATATGATCTAATTGGGGACATAGTTATTTGATAGAGTACTCTGAATTCAGTAATTTTATATCTGACACTATGAGATACAATAATAGTCCATCCATATATTTTCCAACTTTCATATTATAATGTGTTTCTACTGTCACAAATCTTATGTCCTCCACAAAGCTTTGACAATGATTTTCCTTAATTGCAAATTTAACCATGTTAATTCTTTAAATATTTAATAATATAATAATAAAATTTATGTAGTATTTAAAGATTGCACAAGAGTTTTACAAAAGATATCTAATGTGATCCTCATAACAGCTCTGCAAAGTACTTACTGTTATGATTTTCCCTGAATTACAAATGGGAAAAATGAGGCTGAGGGAGGTGGAACTTGCTTAGGGTCACACAACTAAGTAAGAATTTGAATTCATGTCTTCCTGATTCTCAATGCAACTCTAACCAATATGCCTCTTTAAAACAAATTTCAATGGCTCCTTTTTATCTTTAGCATAAAAATACATTTAAAGCTAAAAAAAAACTGCAACCTGAATCAAGGTGCTCTAATTCTAGAATTATTTCTCTTTCCATTGTATCTTGTTTCATCTGACTGTCTCATGTTCAGTGAACTATGATATATATATATATACATATATATATATATATATATATGAAGAAAACAATAAAGGCTGACATTTACATAATGCTTCAAAATTTCCAAAGCACTTTATTCACATTATCTCATTTGTTTCTCAACCCTATATGCAAATAATAATGACATAAGTAACAATAATAAGGGGAAATAAAAGAATTATAGACCCTATGAAAGATTGGGTAAGGTTGATGTTCAATTATAGAAGATTTTAGTGAAATGGTAAAACTAGTTTCCACATTTGCAAACCTATCTAGCTAGATGGCACAATGCATAGGGAAAAGAGAAAAGAATAAATCTTTATAAAGCACAGACTATTATGAACAGACAGTTTTCAAATAAAGAAATTAAAGCTATATATATATATATATATAATCAAATGAAAAAATGATCCATATTAGTATTGATTAGTGAAATGCAAATTAAAGTAACAATCAGGCATCATCTCACACCTATTAGATTCGCTAAAATGAGGAAAAAAAAAGGAAGATGATCAATGCTGGAGAGGTTGTGGGAGGATTGGGACATTGGTACATTGCTAGTAGAGTTGTGAATGGATACAACCTTTCTGGCGAGCAATATGGAACTATGCCCAAAGAGAAATAAAATTTTTCATACCCTTTGACGCAGCAATTCCAATTGTAGGTCTATATCCAGAAGAAATTATAAAAAATGGAAAGAGTCCTATCCATTCCAAAATATTCATAGTAGCCCTTTTTGTAGTGGCAAAGAATTGGAAATTAAGGGGATGCCCATCAGTTGGAAAATAGCTAAAAATAGTAATGGTACATGAATACCATTCTACAAGAAACCATAAAGAATTGAACTCTAGAGATTCATTGAAGGATTTACAGGATCTGATGCTGAGTGAAGTGAGTCGAACCAAGAGAACAATGTACACATCAACAACATTATGAGATGAACAACCTTGATGGAAGCAGATCCTCTTCACAGTCCAGAGAGCTAAGACAACTGTGTTTGACTGGTTATGGATTATTTTATTCCCATCCAGAGGAAGAAAACCAAAACAAAACACACAGAAAAAAAAGACCCTTAAAAAGACCCTTCCAAATCTGATGAACACTTAAAAAAATTATCTCTTATGTTTCTCTTTCCCTAAATCCAAATTCCTCATGCCAAAAATTACTAATTTGTAAACATGTTTAACAAAATATGTATATAAAATGCTAACCTGACTGTACCTTACTGAGGGGAGGGGGATGGGAAGGGAGGGAAGGGGGAAATTTTGTAACTTGGAAATGTGCATATAGATAAGAATAAATAAATAATTTTTTTAAAAAGAAAGAAAAAAATAAAAAAAATTACTTGATTTGAAATACAAAAAACAAAAAACCCCAAAAAACAAAAAAAGCAAAGAATATATTCCAAGAGCTATTCTAAGCACCTTATAGTTATTATCTCATTTGATCATCATAATCACCATGAGGGATGCTATTATTCCCTTTTTACTATTGAGGAAACTGAGACAGATAGAACTTAAGTAACATGCTCCATTAATAGCCAATAATTGTGGGAAGCTGGATTTGAACTCAACTCAGACCTAATATCTATCATATCTATTGTGTTGCTTAACTGCCCAGCTCTGGACCTGAACTGCCTCACTCACAAGCTACCCTCTGACTGCCTCAGTTTCCTCAACTGTAAAATATATATAATAACAACACTGAATTTCCAAGGATGTTGTAAGAAGCAACTGAGATATTTGTTAAGAGCTTATTGTGCTAACTGAAATAGTAGACACTTAATAAAATACTTGTTTCCTTAGTCTCATCCCTAATTTAGAAATT
The DNA here is from genome assembly GCF_037893015.1 of Macrotis lagotis. Taxonomy (NCBI): domain Eukaryota; kingdom Metazoa; phylum Chordata; class Mammalia; order Peramelemorphia; family Peramelidae; genus Macrotis; species Macrotis lagotis. The sequence goes on from NC_133658.1 coordinate 529,789,646, forward strand.
TTTTTATATTCCTTTTTAAAATATGTTTATTTTCACTTTACCTTATCACTACCTTTTCTGCTCTCTTTACGTCTATTAACTTGTCAACTCAGAATAGCATAGAGATATAATTCTAACCCAGGATCAACTCTCTGACTAGAGAATGAGACCTATCTCCTGATGCCCCTACTGATAGGAATCAAAATCTTTCTTGAAGAAAAGATGGTGGAGGTGACTCTAAAGGTATTAATTCACGCCTCCCTCTGAGCTGCATATAAACACACCCTTAGGTATATATACAGCTTATAAAGGCAACACAAATAGCTTACACCAATGTAATGGGGATTAGATAATGGAGAGAGAGAGAGAGAGAGAGAGAGAGAGAGAGAGAGAGAGAGAGGAAGAAGAAAAGATAGAAAATTAAGAAAGAAGGAAAAGTAAGAAAGGAAGGAAAGAAGGAAAGGAGAAAAAGAAAAGAAGAAAGAAAGAAAGAAAGAAAGAAAAGAAGAAAGAAAGAAAAGAAAGAAAGAAAGAAAGAAAGAAAGAAAGAAAGAAAGGAAGGAAGGAAGGAAGGAAGGAAAGAAAGAAAGGAACAAAGAAAGGAACAAAGAAAGGAAGAAAGGAAGGAAGGAAGGAAGGAAGGAAGGAGGGAGGGAGGGAAGGAGGGAAGGAAGGAAAGAAAGAAAGGAAGGAAGGAAGGCAGGAAGGAAGGAATGTGGAAAAGAAAGGAAGAAGGAAAGTAAGCAAGGAGGGAAGGGAGGGAGGGAGAGAGGGAGGAAGGAAGGAGGAAGGAAGGAAGGAAAGAAGACAGGAAGGAAGAATGGAAGGGAGGGAGGATATGTAAAGAGAGTTTCATGAAATAGATAGTGGGTCAACAGCATATATATATATATATATATATATATATATATATATATATATATATATATATATATATATATGTAAATTCTCCATAGAGATCAAGGGGGAACAACAACAACCACAACAAACTACTAAATAGGGTAGTAAGAAGCTTATTATTGCTCTTCTAAAAAGCAATTTCAGTAGAATACTGAGAATGGGAACAAAATTGCAGAGGTTCAAGAATGAACAATGAGGTGAAGGTGGTAAGGATTTAGACGATTCAAGAAGTTCAACAATGAAAGAAGGAAAAAAGGGAATCAATAGATAAAAGAGTCATTTTGGTCAAATAAGTTTTGGCTTTGTTTTTTTCAAAATAAAAAAATATAGACAACAGTATGGAAAGTGTCAGTAAAACCAAAAGAATAAAGGACAAGATGGGTCCAAATAACAAATATCTTAATTTTGAAATACATGTGGAATTTTCCTTTATGATTGAAAAGATGAGAGAATGCATGTATGTGTGTGTGTATGTATAAACACATACAAACATATCAGCAATATGTTGCAGTGAAAGGGAAAATAAATAAGCAAGCTCACATTGACAGGTCTCAAGTACAAAATTGTAGGAAAAAGTATTTGCTATGTATTTTTCAGTTGAAATACCAAGCATTTAGACACTTATGTAAGCTGAGGTGTCTGGGGTACAAAGAAAGGCCAAATAACAATTCATATTTTCAAGGAAATAATAGTCTAATGGAATTAGTCTATTAGTCTAATGACAACATTAAAACAATTATGCACAAGAAAATTATATATGTGTGTGTGTGTGTGTGTGTGTGTGTGTGTGTATTTGCACACATAATTAAAGATGTTGAACGGAAAGAAGATACTAGTCTTAAGAGGAACTGAGAATGATTACTTTTAGCAAGTGATTTTAGCTAGGACTTGAAGAAAACAAGAGAATCTAAGACACAGAGATGAGAAGGAACAAAATCCTAGGTATATGAAATAGGTGTTAAAAATATCTGAAATGTGTAGATCAAGTATCCCCTCTGAGTAATTTTCTGAGGTCACATGGGTAACAAATTCAGGATTAAAAAGAGCATGGAATTCTAAATATAATTGTCTTTTTCATTATATCACACTGAATTTCATTTTCCATATAATAAAAAGATATGAAGAGATGTAGATTTCTAGATTTACTTAGACCAATTTATTACAGCATTTCAATTCATACTTATGAGCCTATAACTGAGTATTTGAAATAGATTGACCTTAAAAGTCATCTAAATGAATAAACTGAGGCTTAAAGAGAGTAAACAATTTTAATATGGAAGAACTTGAAAGTCAGGTCTTAGTTCTCATGCTCAGGATTCTTTCTATTACATTTAATTTTACCAAACAAGGCATATGGAAACTTATATACATTAATGTATGGCTTACTTTAGAGAATCATTGGACTTTTGTCTAAAATATTGATGCTACTAGTATATAGAAGTTTTAAAAAGTATCAATATACTTATTGTATTACCATATATGTGTATATATGTGTGTTTCAGAGTATATACATGTATATACACATATATACATTCATATTATATATATATATTCATATTATATATTTGATTAAATAAATCAAGTCTAAGTAACATTATTTTATATCAAATTGTATGACTACACTTGGTCTATTATGGAAAATAAGGGAATAAAAGCTAATATTTGTTCCAAAATAGGGTTTTGGTTTAAATACATTAAAACCGAATAATTTTTCTCTCCTGTATTTAAATACACAAACTAGATTTGAATTTTTCTAAACATATTCAGTTCAAGTTCCAGCAAGCTGGAATATAAATGACATTTTGGATATAAAATCTAAATTTTAATAAGGAAATTAGAAACCAGAAAACAATATAATATAATCTCTTTAATTCTAAACCCTGTCTGATAATCCTTTTCAAAGAAATGTAATTATTATCACTCCAAATTGAAAATTCAATAAATTAATATATTTATTAAACTTTTATGTCCAGAATACTCTTCTATACTCTGACATGATCCTTAACTTCTTGGAATTTATAATTCAGTAGAATCATTTTCAAGCAATTGGAACTAGATCAAAAAAATATTGTCTAAGCAGGAATTTCTTTTTTAAAATGAGAATATGTATTTCAAAAATATTAAGTATCCTTGAATACAAAATATTCTGTTGAGTTTAAATAATTACCATGATGTATGTTCTCACTATCAAGTTGTTTAAAGAGTTTTACATTCATTGGCAATCAAAAAAAGAGAAAAATTTCAGTCTATCTCTTGTCAAAAATGATCATTTACTTGATGATTAAAGGAGTATAGTCAAAGTCAAGTCAAACATTTGCTAAGCACCTATATTTGCCAAGCATTTGTATCTAGGAAATACAAAAGGAGGGAAAAGAAAGTCCTTGTCCTAATTGAGTCCACAATCTAATGAGGGAGACAGTAAGCAAACAAATACAAGCAAAGCTATGTTAAGTATAAAGAAGAAATAATTACAATGGGATGACACTAAAATTTCGATAGAGGAAAAGAGTGACAGTCAAGTTCTAAACAAACTCTTACAGAAAAATATAGGAAATAAACCAGACTGCATACTAATTAGGAAATTTATACAAGCACACATATATGTAGATATAGATATGGATGGATGGATGGATGGATGGACATCTCAAAGTGAGTTGGTTTTTTCCTAGTTCAGAAAATGAAGGAACCCAGACTTGTTTAGGATGCATGAAAACCCAACTGTCACCTCTGTCTCTTGATAGATAGATACAGGTAATCTATGGGAAACTGAGGAGCAAATCTGTACTCGGAGAGCAGCATTGTTCCAATTTAAAAAAATGATCCTGGGTGCTAGGCAATCTTTTCATGAGGTTAGCATTAAATGCAAATCATAACAAATATAATTGAAGCTCAGATAAACAGAAAACATTAAGAAATTTTTAAAATATCTCATAAAAGTTTTAAAATAATTATTATAAAATTGACTTTCCATACTTATTTAACATTGCCCTCTTCACTAATTCCATATTCCAATCAATCCAGATTTTAAGTTTTTCAACAGAGCAAAGTCTGATCTTCTGCCTCCACACATTTTAAGCCTTGGTCTATGCATAGATTGAATTTTCATTACATCTCTGTCTTTCTGAATTCCTTTCTTCATAATGGTTTCATTTCTTTGCCACCTTCCCTGAGGCATCTTCCTTATTGCCTACAATTATCAATGAGCTCTCTTTCAAATACTCCTAGAAAAATTTCTCAGTTTTTTTTTCCTTAGCTCCTCTTCACTCCCTGTCTTGGACTATACAAATTTGAGTATATTTCATGTTCATATTAGTGCAAGTTAAAAAGGTTGAGGGTATAGTTGTTTTATTTTTTTTATTTGATTTTATTTAAGGCAATAAGGTTCAGTGACTTGCCCAAGGTCACACAGCTAGGTAATTATTAAGTGTCTGAGTTTAGATTTGAATTCAGCTTCTCCTTCTCCAGGGTCAGTACTTTATTCATTGAACCACCTAGCTGTCCCCTTGTTTTATTTTTGACTTTATGTCCATCACAATTAATAGAGGAACCAAGGAATTGAGGTAGATTACAAAAAATCTTTATGTCAATATAACTTGAACCTAACTGAATTGAAAAATGAGGTCATTATCACTATTATTATTCAATGTAGAATTAGAAATGTTAGCTTTAGCAATAGGAGAAGAAAAAGAAATTGAAGGAATCAGAACTGGCAGTGAGGAAGGAAAACTTTCACTATTTACAGATGATATGATGGTATACTTAGAGAACCTAAGAAAATTATCTTAAAAAACTCCTTGAAATAATTAAAAAATTCAGCAAAGTAGCAGGATATAAAATAAATCCACATAAAGAGCAAGAAATAGAGAAATTTCATTGAAAATAACTGCAGACAACATTAATACCTGGGAATCCAGCTCCCAAGACAAACCTAGAAACTGCATGAACACAATTATAAAACATTTCTCACCCAAATAAAGGCAGAGCTAAATAATTGTCCACGGTTAGGTTGAGCTAATATAATAAAAAATGAAAATTCTACCCAAATTAAAATACTTATTCAGTACCATATCAATCAAACTATCAAATAACTATTTTACTCGGCTAGGAAAAAAATAGTAAAATAATTCAGTTGGAGTAATAAAAGGTCACGATTAACTAGGGAACTGTTAAAAGTAGGTAAATGAAGGTGACCTAGCTCTAACACATCTAAAACTATACCATAAAGTGGGAGTCATTCAAATTGTCTGGTCCTTTGGGGCGGCTAGGTGGCATAGTGGATAAAGCACCGGCCCTGGAGTTAGGAGTACCTGGGCTCAAATCTGTTCTCAGACATTTAATAATTACCTATATGTGTGGCCTTGGGCAAGCCACTTAACCCTGTTTGCCTTGCAGAAACCTTTAAAAAAATTGCCTTTTCCTGGTTAAGAAATATCATAATGGATCAGTGCATTAGGATAAGTACAAAAGAAATAGCAATAAATGGCTACAGTAATCTACTGTTTAACAAAACCAAAGACATTAGCTTCTGGAATATAAGAACTCACTATCTGACAAAAATTTGTTGGGGAAACTGGAAAATAGTATGGTAAAAACTAGTCATAGTTTCACATCTCATACCCTATACCAAAATAAGGTCAAAAATGGATAAATTAATGAAATGTTAAGGTAAATTAATAGACCAAGAAATACTCATCAGATCTATGGAAAGGGAACAAATTTATGACCAAATAAGAATTAGAGTACATTATTAGAGTACATTTTAAACTGAAAAATGAATGATTTTGACTATATTAACTTAAAATGTTTTTGCACTAATAAAATCAATACTGCCAAAATTAGAAGGAAAGCAGAAAGCTGGGAAACAATCTTCCCACCAGGAGTTCTAATAAAGGTCTCATTTCTAAAATTATATAGAGAATTGCATCAAATTTATAAAGTTACAAGCCATTCTCCAATTAATAAAGATCAAAGGACATGAAGTTTTCAAATGAAGAACTTAAAGCTATGTATATATATATATATATATATAATATATATATATAAAACTATGTAAAAAATGCTCCAAATCATTATTGATCAAAGAAATGCAAATTGAAACAACTCTGAGATATCACCTCATTCCTATCAGAATGGCTAAGATGACAAAAAGGTTTTGGAAGGATTGGGACATTGATGCTTTGCTGGTGTAGTTGTGAATGGATCCAACCATTCTTGAAATATGGAACTATGCCCAAAGAGCAATAAAATTGTTTATACCCTTTGACCCAGCAATTCCAATTCTAGGTTTATATTTAGAAGAAATTAAAAAAATGGGAAAAGTCCTACATTTTCCAAAATATTCATAGCAGCTTTTTTATGTAGTGGCAAAAAATTGGAAATTCAGGGGATGCCCATCACTTGGGGAATAGTTAAATAAGTTATGGTACATGAATACAATGGAACACTATTGTTCTATAAGAAACCATAAATGGTCAGACTCTAGAGAGTATGGAATGACTTACAGGATCCAATGCTCAGCAAAGGGAGGCAGAACTAAGAAAACAATGTACACATTAACAACAACACTGTGATTTTATCGGCCCTGATGGAAGCAGCTCCTCTTAGCAGTTCAGAGATCTGGGACAACCATATTAGGGGACTATGGACAGTCCTCATCCAGAGGAAGAAAAACAAAACAAAAACAAAACAAAACAAAAATCTCCATCAGAATCTGATGAACACTAGATTCACTTTAAAAAAAATCTTTTGAATTTCTTTCCCTTAATCCTAATTCCTCATCTTGAAAATGACTAATCTGTAAACATGTTTAACACAAATGTGTATGTACAATATTAACCTAACTGTTCATCATTGAGAGGAGAAGTTTGGAAAGGGAGGTGGAAGGAAATTTTGAAACTTAAAAATACACATATGCAAATGGATGAAAGTTGAAAAACTCATAACATGTATTGGGAAAAATAAACTATCAATTAAAAAAGAAAAAATGAGAAGGAAGAAGGAAAGAAGGAAGGAAGTAGGGAGGGAAGAAGGAAAGGAGGGAAAATAGAAATCAACTCCTTTAATAAAAAGGTATAAGATAATTATAGATATGACAATCATTTCAAGATCAACTCTAGATTCCATCATGCCAAAGACGGTTTTGAGTAAATGGAACAAAAGTCAAAACATTTAACATATCAGATAAAGGATACAGATAAAAAAAACACTCTAGAAATGTAAGAATTGTAATATGGTTAGCTTAAATATGCTCTGTATTCTGAAATTCAGGAAATGTAATAAAGTGAACACTTCAATTCCTGCAACTGTTTTAAGAAAACTTTAATCAATATAAAATAGTATCCAACAAAGGAAATCTGAAACTGCCTCTGTCATCAGACTTGATCGCCTAGGCAAGAAGAAAGATATATCAATCAAAGATAATGCTATTTTAGGGTAAGGAATATTTATAATGCTTATATGAGGATGATGAAGAAAAATTATAAGGATTGTCACCTCAAAACGTCAAAAAAAGCAATTGCAAAGGAAAAAAAAAAACATGAGCTTCCAAGAGCTTGTCTTGAAGTTAATCTGAGTCTGATTATACAGAACAAGATGGAAAAAAAATCAAATTCATATTCTCACATTTCTATAGTAATCTAGTCTCATCAGAAATCATAATGGATTTGGAAAAATTGTGAAGAAGAATTGTAAAAGAATAAATAAAAACCCATAGTTAACTAATATAAATTAGATTATCAAATTGAGCTTAAGACTTTTAAATCAAAGATGCATCAGTAGCAAATCTGAAGATTTCTCAACGAATAGAAAATCTTTTCAATTTTGCTCTTATTTATTTTTTCAAGGGAGAGTGTAATTCAGAAGTTACCAATTATGTACTTACTCTCCTCCATAATTCACTAGTTATGAAAGAGATCTATTCACAGATGAATTAAAATGGCTAGCAACGTAAGATGTAAGCAGGAATAATTTCACACTTAATTGTTTACAGGAGACCACAACCTACTAAAAGGTACAGGCAATGTAGAAAGAGCACCTGCCTTGATAGAAACAAATATTCTTGAGATATCTTTCAAAAAATTTACAGAAGAGAACAGAAGGAAGACCAGAAGAAATCACAAAAGATCAATATAGTTGTGAGAGCTAGAGACAGAAAGTACAAGACATATAAAAAAAATAAACTTCACAATATAAAACTACTATTTAATATTTAATTTTTTTATATTACCATTTCACTATGGAAATATTCAATTTATCTGTTTTTTGCTATGTTCAAAGTAAATGTATATAATATGTATATATACACACAAAAAGTACATAAAATATGCTCATTTAAATATATATATTATATATGAGATAATACAGATAGATAAGAATGAAAGAGGAAAGAGGGAGAATGGTAGAGATGGAGACAGAGATAAAGACAGAGACAAAGGTGCAGAGACAGAAAGGTTGTATGAAATTCAGGATCACTTTAGTTCAAATTTTTAATGTAAGATAGACAAGTCATACAATAGACAAGTGTGATGTTGAAAAAGTTATCCCACTCAAACCAGAGTGTATTGTAGAAATTCACCTAGATAAGATGGTTTAATGGAGTAATTTTTTTTTTTGATTAAAGAGCTAAAGCTGGATAATTTGGAAGTAAATGGAATAATTAAGGTTACATTTCTCCAACCAATCACTGGAGTGGATTAACATCTCATTGTAGTATTCATTATCTCAGCAATTGCTAACTAATCAAATTTGATTGACAATTTTCAAAGACCATATAAACTGTGAGCCCACCAGCATGAGGGGTTTTTGACATTAAAGACCTCTCTTAGCTAATACAATGCTAGCATTATTAACAAAAAATTAATTTACCAAAAATTATTTCTCTCAAAATTAAAAAAAAATCATAGAATGTTGACAAAATGAAGGGAGAAGCATCTTGCACTCTAGAGTTTGTTTTAATGTAGTATTTTATTTTTTCCCACAGATTCATAAAAAAAAATCTTTTATCATTCATTTTAAAAAACTTTGAGCTCCAAATTCTTGCCTTCCTCCTACTCTAGCTCCCCTCAATGTGAAGACAAGTAATTTAGTACAGGTTTGCATGTGTACTCTTGAAAAACATTTCCATAATAGTCATGTTGTAAAAGAAAATGTAGACCCCAAAAATAACCCTCAAAAAAAGTTTTAAAAAGTATACTTCAATTTGTATTCAGATATCATCAGTTCTTTCTCTGGAAATGGATAGAGTTTTTCATCATAACTACTTCAGAATTGTCTTGCATCATTATATTGCTGAAAATAGCTAAGTCATTCATAGTTGATCCTCATACAATATTACTGATACTTTTTCCACAGAATATTTTATTTTGCCTCAGTGCATTTAAGTCTTCGAGGTTTTTCTGAGAGTATCCTGCTCATTTCTTATAGCATCACAATCACATACCACAATTTGTTCATTCATATCCTAATTGATAGGCATCCCCCTCTATTTCTAATTATCTATCATTGGGAAATATTTGCTATAAATATTGTTATATATATGTTCTTTCTAATTTTTAAAATCTCTTTTTTGGGTTACAGACCTAGTCATGGTATTCTAAATCAAATGGTGAATGGTTGAATCAATTCAAAGCTCCACCAACAAAGCATTTTTTTCACCTATTCCTCTAACATTTGTCACTTTCTTTTTTTTTTTCCTATTGGCAAATCTAATGGGTATGAGGTAGTGCCTCAGTTTGTTTAAATTTGCATTTCTTCAATCAATAATGAGTTAGAGTATTTTTTTCTCACATAGTTATGGATAATTTTGCTTATTTCATTTGAAAAATGATAGTTAAATTTAGATCATTTATCAATTAGGGAATGACTTATTTTTAAAAAAATTATACTTAGTCTATGTATATAATTGAGAAATGGGAACTTTATCTGAAGACTTGCTTCAATTTGTTTTTACTAGTATTGCTAACTGAATTGCTAATTCTCTCCATTTTATTCCTCCCCTATTTATTCTTACTCTCTCTTCTCTTTCCCCTAGTACCTCCTCAAAAGTGATTTATTTGGGAATACCCTTTCCCAATCTACTTTCCCTTCTCCCCACCCTTTCTTATCTACTTCCCCACCTACTTTCCTAAGAGGTAAGATAAACATCTATAAAATTCCCTCACCTTTCCCTCTTCACCTTCATTATAAAATTTTTTTCTTGTCTTTTTTATGAGACAATTTACTCCCATTCTTTTTTACCAGTACATTCCTCACTCACCTTATTTTTGTATCTGACTCTCCCTTTCATTAATTACTTTTGCTGAGTATGTTTATAGATTCTATCCCCTTTAAGTGTTTAAGCTGCAGTTTTCTAATGAATCAAGTCTCTCCAGAAGAGGGTTCTTGCTAACAGGCTACAGGGACAGGGACAGATTTTGTATGCAAATAAAACTACCACAGAGGGCTTTAAAAAGTTTTATTTTTAAGTTGATTTTTCAGGGCAATCTGGCATATATGTGAGATGTCAGATGGTAAATTTGAGGGCTCGTTTTGAAATCAAAGCTTGGCTTTTCAGTCCCATTACTAATTTTGTAGAGTTAATAAGCAGGCATGATCCAAAATTTCTTGCAGGTAAAATTTCATTAAGCGTCTTGAATTGGGACAGCTAGGGGGCACAGTGGATAGAGCATCATCCTGGAGTCAGGAGTATTTGAGTTCAAATTCGGCCTCAGACACTTAATAATTACCTAGCTGTGTGGCCTTGGGCAACCCCATTGCCTTGAAAAAAAAAAACAACTAAAAAAAAAGTCTTGAATTTATAAGAAGGCTTGAGCAGGCAAACTGAGTTTACCAACTGAATCTTGGGGAGCAAGTTCTCAGGTAGTTAAATATTTTCAAAGCTCTGCTCAAGAGGTCTTTGAAAGAAGCACTCTTCTTGGAGTTTTCAGGCAGAAGTTTGTTGAAGGAATAAAGTTTTTAAAAGATTCTAAATGTAGGTTTGAGTGTGATGTTAAGTTAAAAAAAACTGCTGTGAGTCCACCATCTGAGAGAATTGTTCAAATGATCATTCTTTTTATTAACAAATAATTACTTAGAATTATAATTATGATATATATTTATAATTATAATTAATACATAGATTTTATTAATAAAATCACTAATTACCCAGAAACTATGTCTCTTCAACCTTTGATATATCAGTGCCCTGGGCAAATCTAATATAATTATAGAGGAGTTGATAGTTTGCATTGACAAGCAAACTCCTTGTCAGTTACTCCTTGGATTTATTATGAAAGCGTAAACCTGTGGTTTAAATTGTCTGTGTGTGTATTCATAAATGAAAGTATATAGGTATGTAGTTTTTTATGTCTATTTTCATTAGTGGTAGAGTTTGGTTTTCTCCCTTGGGAGAAAAAACAAGAGATCTGTATGAAATATACGTAAATATATATGTATATTTATTATCAAATTCCTTTTAACAATGATCTGATATAAATAGCAATATATTACATACAATATAAATTACTAAAACATGTGCATATATCAATTGCACAAACTTCATACATAAAACACAAATATACCACATATAACATGTATATATTTGAAATATCACATGTGTGTATATATATACATACATATCAATACTTTTTTTTACATCATTTCAACACTTTTAAGAAACAGACATAGAGAGATGGTCTTTATGTTTTAGACCCACTGTCACAGGTGGTAACATAACTTTTTTAACCACTATTTTTTGAGTGTGAGAGTGATGACAATGACATTATTAAGGATGCATGTGACTATAAAAGTAAATAGCTTGGTTAAGCATTGACATGGGCTATAAATGCCTGAATGGATAGTCTGGGTACTCTACTGATACCGTGAAAATATTAAAATAACTAGAACAGTTCAATGGACAGAAAAACAAGGTGTTCCAAGAAAGCTTTAAAAATTGTTCTACAATTTTTGGAACAGCCAGAATCTAAGGATATGTTCAAGAACTGTCTAAAACAGCATGGGGAGCATTTTAATTAGCATCATTGGAGAGAATACTCATAATGATGAGGTGATAAATTCTTCAAATAAAAGCCCCTCCAAAAGTCAATGCCATTTCATATTCTAAGCCTTAAAAGCTTTTAAAAATACTTATTAATTGGTTCCTTTCATCATGTTGATTCTCAATTTTCTTCTCCATTTTTATGCCTAAATTTATAGACCATTTTGAATATAAAGGTTACTTTTAAGAGGTATTCCTGGGGACGGCAAGGTGGTGCAGTTGATAGAGTACTGGCCCTGGAGTCAGGAGTACCTGAGTTCAAATCCGGCCTCAGACACTTAATAAGTACCTAGCTGTGTGGCCTTGGGCAAGCCACTTAACTATATTGCCTTGCAAAAGCTAAAAAAAAAGACCTATTCTTTGACATCTGATCACAAAAGCTTTAAATATAAAATCTTATGATGATGATGATGTTTATCCTTCATTCTTGAATAAGACCATGACCTCAGAGAGGTGATGCCATGACATGCAAATGAATTGAATTTGGGGGGGGGTTCTGTCTCACTTTCTTCTCTAGAGTCAACTGGGTCCAGCGACCAGATATGATTCAGGATGACTGGATATAATTCAGGATGACTGGAAATGGCCCTGGATGAGAGGCAATCAGGTTTAAGTGACTTGCCTAAATCACACAGTTAGTATGTGTCACATATCTGAAACTGGATTGGAACTCCTCTCCTCCAGCCTTCAAGATCATCTTATCCAACAGTAATAAAAAGGGAAAGAATCTTTTTTTTTTTGCAAGGCAAATGGGGTTAAGTGGCTTGCTCCAGGCCACACAGCTAAGTAATTAGTAAGTGTCTGAGACCGGATTTGAACTCAGGTACTCCTGACTCCAGGGCTGGCAATCTATCCACTGTACCACCCAGACACCCAGAAAGAATCTCTAATACCAAGATTTTAATTATTATATTCTCTATTTGATAAAATTTCCCCTTACATTAATATCACACTATATTCAACTTTAAGTTCTTATAGAAATAAACCAAGTGTTACATATTGCGGAATAAAAATGTATTTTTCTCCCAAAGGTGTCATTTCAAAAATAACCCCTTACTTTATTATAGTCTTTACTAATCAAGGATGATATTATATTTAATGTGATAGCAGATTAATTAGACAGCAATAAATAATTACATAGGAAATTCAAGGATTTTCATCTTTTAATTGGACTACAAACATCTTCCAATCTCATTTTCGATGTCCATTAACATATGGTAAGGAAGCATCAAAGCACTGAAGCATTAAAATGCTCCAACATAAAAGTTTCTTATTAAATAAAAAACAATTCTCATATAGTTATGAGATAGTTTTTGTTCATGCTGTTTTCTCCCAAATTCATCTCATATTTCTAAAACATAATGACAGCACATAAAAATCTTTCTATTTTTGATTTGCACATGTAATCACTCATTGTTTCCAAATGCTGTGTTGGGAAGGCTGTGTTCATTTAATGTCTGCTTATCTTTTTATTAAAAACATCAATGAATACTTTTCAGAAATAAGGGAAAATAGTAGTCAGCTTATTTTATGGTTTATTGCCTGATGTGGCTCTAGAATACTACTAATGACATTGAAGTTACAAGTTCAATGTTTCAACAAGCCAATTAACTCTGCTGCAAGCCATATATTGAATCTTAATCCTGGCCAGTCTTTCCATAAATATGCAACATTTTTTGTAAGTGAGCAGATAATAGAAGTAGAATGAATTGTCACATATCTATCATATGAACTACAGAGAAAAAACTAAAAGTGTTTTTATTACAGTGAGTGAGTTAATATAGTAGTATAGTAAGGATAATCCTTTCCATGGGTCATCAGTCATCACTACCACATATTATTTTAAAATAATTACCTTTTGAATATTATTTTATTTTAGATAACAATATCAATAATAAAAATTCATTCCTCATTGAAGAATCTTACCATTTTGTACATATAGTCAGTATAAGACTTATTAAGATATTATTTTATGTAAGTTAGTCTGGTATCACCAACTACACTGTTAATAACATCTCTGTTGTTATTTAGTCATGTCTGACTCTTTATAACCCCATGGACCATAGCATGCCAATGATGTCTATGTAGTTTTATTGGCAAAGATACTAAAGCACTTTGCCATTTCCTTCTTCAATAGATTAAGGCAAATGGAGGGTCACTCAGCTTGGTCTAAGTTTGTCCTTCATTTTGAAGAAGACTATAACATAAGGGAGGTGATTTGAGTGAGGGGAAGCTGTGCTAAGTCTCACTTACTCCTCTGGAGCCATCTGACTCCAGTGGCCAGATATAAGTCAGGATGACTGGAGATAGCCCTGGATAAGAGGCAATAAGCGTTAAGGGATTTACCCAAGATCACACAGAGCTAGTAAGAGTCTAGTTTTGATTCTTGTTCTCCTTACTCCAAGGCCAATGCTTTCTCTATCCACTGCACCACCAAGCTTCTGGGTCGCTCAACTATTAAGTCTGAAACCTGATTTTATCTCAGGTCTTCCTGAATCCTGGCCCAGAATTCTATTCCCTTAGCTCACCATATAATCTCCATAAATCATCAAACATATTGTTAATAATATCTCTATAAATTCTTGATGAAAATAAAATAACAATTAAAAAAAAAACCCTTTTGCTCCAGGAATACTTTGTTTGTAGAGTAAATCAAATACTTAGAATGCCTTGTCTACTAAAAAGATTCATATTCAGTCTCACTATTTGTATAAAGACCTTCACACATCTCTTCCATAGATATAAAACATTTAATTTTAATTTCATGTTTGGTCACTTAGTAACAAGCAGTAATTTTGATGATGCCCAAAGGTAACATGTAGATCTCTTTTATAAATTTCAATAATTTTGTATTCCATTTAATCTTTTTAAATACTATAAAAATAACACTTAATCATTTCTTTAAGGCAAGTGTTTCACTGATGAATGAGAGTAAATAGAGGTATGAATCATATCAATATAATTTCTAAGAGAATGCAAAATAAAACATTTTTACTAGTAGAGGCTTTTATAATGTCTGAATTTTTTATATATTAAGATTAAATTTTAATATAGTAGAATATATTTTACATTAAATAAATTCAGCACATTTTCTGCGCATGAAGATTAAACAAAAAAAGCTAATAATTAAAAATTTATTAATTATCAATTCCCTTCTCTTCTTTTCTTCTTTCCTCTTCCATTTTCATCTCTTCTTACTTTCTTATCCCCCATTTTGGATTTAGTTTCTTCTCACTATCTCCCTCTGAATCATAGCACTATTTCTCTGTCTAATTTTTTAACTTGGTTGTATTAAGACCTACATATAACATTTAAACATGTAATGTTGGCACAGATACTAGGTTGATTGAAATGTGTTTTATCCAATCATTTTACTTGAAATGTGTGGGTCATTTTCCCAGAACTCTTTGAAATTGGAAAGTATCTTTCTATTTAGGTACTAGACTTAGAATAATTCAGATATATTATCCCATAATAGCATAAAATTAGAAATGATGCTTCCCCTATTAACTTATTTATATCCAAACTAATATCTATTATTTCACTTCTTTCATTCTCTTAAAACTAGCAATTACTAAAGATAAGAGAGACTGAGACAGAAAGACAAGGTGACAGAGCAATGAAGACAAAGAGATAAAGGGGAAGGGAATAAACATTTCTATAGAGCCTACTAAGTGCCAAGCTCCTAAATGTTTTCCATAAATATCATCTCATTTGATCCTCACAACAACCCCCACAACAGAAACAGGATCTGTTATTGCCATTTTACATTTGGAGGAAATTGGAGACACATTGACTCTCCCAGGGTCCTGAGGCTCCTAAGTGTTTGAGAACGTCATCATACTTCCTAACTGCCTCAAAAAACAATATCAGTATTCTGGAGAAACTTGCATTCAATTATAAAGGGAGCAAAAAGTTTAAAAAAAACCAAGAAGTCATTGATGGTAACTATTCAAAGTGACTATGCAAAGTTGTGGAACTGAAAATTGTCTTCAATTCAGTTTACTTCTCACACTTTCCACAATTTTTTTCGCATTTAAAATGGATTAAGTTTATTATCTGGGAAACGTGAAGAGAAAAAATAGTTTCCTTTCATTTTAAAATTATTACAAAAATGAGTAATACTAGATTTACATAAATATAGGAAAATTTATATGAGGTATAGTAAAGAGCAGAGTAGTTTGGAAATCTTTATACCCCCACTGATTAAAACCATGCAAATGGAAAGAATCAAAAAAATGAAGCTAAAAATTGTATAGTTATAATTTCAAAACTTGACCCATAGAAGAGAGAAAAATATGTCTCCTTCATTTCAGTGCAGGAGTGCAATTTGTAGAAAATTGTATATACCGTTAGACATAGATTTTATATTGGTTTGTTCTGATGTTTTCTATCTCTGTCTCTCTTTCATACTCATCTTCTAAATCTCTCTCCAAATCTTTCACAAATGATATGGCTTAGTGAGGAAAAGGAATAGAGTGAAATATTCAGAAATCAATATTAAGTGAACTAAAAAGTCTTAAATTAAAAATAATTATTACAGATTTTAAAAATATTTAGAATGAAATAAAATAGCAGTTAATGTCACGGTTTTAGATTTCATTCTAATTTTTTTGATCTCTTTAGAATATACATTTTTTGAGCAAGTCTCTTTCCTTTCCTCATGCTTAAAAATATGCAAATTGAGAAAGTAACTTTATTAAATACATGCTATGACAGCAACATGTTCAACACAGTGATTGGAGATTTTATATATATATATATATATATATATATATATATATATGTAGATATATTTGTATGTATATGTTTACTGTTCTATCACCACTTCTTACCATCTTCATCATCATCATCTACATTTCCGAGGTATAATAATGTTGCAAAGCACTTTTCTGCAACATTTGTCTGGCTTGATTTTCATAATACTTCTGCAAAATATGTGATAAGACAGAATGCCTAAGGAGCACAGATGTTCAGTGAATGACTTTTTTACATCTTATCTCCCCACCAACTACTATTGTTTTCTCCTGAGAAGGCAAACTTTCTTGTATCCTCAGTGCCTACCCCAGACTCTAGTAATCATTGTCAGTCAACAGCTTATTAAATAATTTATTAAATACCAATCATGTTTCCGATACTTTGCTAAGCTCTGAGGACCAAAGAAAGGCAAAGATAAACCCTGTCTTTAGGACAGGAGGAGCCCATTCAGGGAAACAACACTAAAACACTATGGACATATTAAGTATAATATAGAGCAAATAGAAAAATAATGAAGTGAGGGAAGAGGTATTAGGGAAGATTTCCTATAGAAGATAGAGTTTTGTGTAGGGCTTGAAGAAACCCAGGGAAACAATATTAATACTTATTGATTACCTTTGGACAAATTAGTTAAGCTCCAAACTAGATGCTCTCTAAAGCCCATTCTTTCTCTGAATTCTGATATTAAGACTTAAGAGGAAGTTCTAGCAATAAGAGAAGGAAAAGAAATTGAAGAAATCAGAATTGGCAATGAGGAAGCAAAGCTTTCACTCTTTGCAGATGATATGATGTATATCTATGGAAAAAGAGTAAATTATCTAAAAACCTCTTTGAAACAATTAACAAATTCAACAAAGCAGGATATAAAATAAACCCATGTAAATCATCAGCAGTTTTATATATGAGAAACAAAACCCAAGAGCAAAAGATAGAAAGAAAGATTCCATTGAAAGTATCTACAGACAACATTAAATACTTGGGAATCTACCTCCCAAGATCAAACCCAGAAACTGTATGAACACAATAATAAAGCACTTCCCTCTCAAATAAAGATAGTTCTAAATAAAAATGTCAATTGCTCATGGTTAGGTGGAGACAATTCTACCCAAATTAAATTACTTTTTCAATGTCATACCAATCAAACAACCAAATAACTATTTTTTTTGAACTAGGAAAAATAGTAACAGAATTCATCTGGAGTAATAAATGATCAAGATAACAAGTGAGCTGATGAAAAAAATGTAAAGGAAGGTGGTCTATCTCTACTAGATCTAAAACTATACTATAAATCATGAACCATCAGGATAGCAACAAAAGAAACAGCAGTACTGTTTAACAGTACTGTTTGAAAAACTCAGAAGACAACATGACAAAAACTAGGCAAACACCTATATCTCACACCTAAATAAGTTCAAAATAGGGTACAGGATTTAGATATATAGGGTGACACCATAGATAAATTAATAGATCAAAAATACTCTATTAGATCTATGGAAATGAAACTGGCCAAACAAGAGAGCACATTATAAACTGCAAAATGAATGATTTTAACCATATAAATTAAAAAAGTTTTGCACTAATAAAATCAATGCTACTAAAAGGAGGAGAAAAGCAGAAAGCTGGGAAATAATCTTCTCAACTAGGAGTTCTGATAAAGATCTCATTTCTAAAATAAACAGAGAAACGCAACAAATATATAAGATTGTAAGTCATTCCCCAATTGATAAATGGTCAAAAAAATATGAACAGAGAGTTTTCAAAGGAAGAAATTAAAACTATATATAGTCGTATGAAAAAAATGTTCCACATCATTATTGATTAGAAAAATGCAAATTAAAACTATGTTCCAAAATATTCATAGCATTTCTTTTTTGTAGTGACAAAGAATTGGAAATTGAATGGATGCCCATCAATTGGGAAATGGTTAAACAAATGATTGAACATGAATATTGTGAAATACTATTGTTCTATAAGATACTATAAATGTCCAACAACTCTAGAGAAAGTATGGAAGGAATTCAGGATCTGATGCTGAGTGAAGGGAGAAGAACCAAGAGAACCATATACATATTAATAACAACATTGTGAGATGATCAACCCTGATGGATGCAACTGCTCTCCATAGTTCAGAGAACTAGGATATCCCTATTAGTCCTGCTATGGACAATGCTATCCCTATCCAGAGGAAGAAAAACAAAACAAAACAAAACAAAATCTGAGGAACACCACAATCACTTTGAAAAAGTATCTC
Source organism: Macrotis lagotis (assembly GCF_037893015.1). NCBI lineage: Eukaryota > Metazoa > Chordata > Mammalia > Peramelemorphia > Peramelidae > Macrotis > Macrotis lagotis. The sequence goes on from NC_133658.1 coordinate 529,808,566, forward strand.
TTATGAATTTCCCTTAATCCTAATTCCTCATACTGAAAAATGGCCATCTTTTAGAAATACTTAACACAAAGTGCATGTACAATATTAACCTGAATTTTCACTGCTGAGGGAAGAGGGATGGGAAGAGAGGATGGAAGGAAATTTTGTAACTTAGAAATACATAGGCATATGGATGAATGTTAAAAAAAATATTTTAATAACATGTATTTGGAAAAGTAAAACATCAATACAAAAATGTATCAGAAAAAGAAAAAAGATCCTGGAGGAGGTGATGGAAGGGGGGACAAAACACATTGTCAGTACCCATATAACATCTAAAAATATTTCAAAAGATATTAAGAGGACATTGCTATAAAAGGGACGAGATAATTCTAAGAGGCAATTGCAGAAGCTAAGTGCAGCTATTTCTAGTTAGTAACTTAAAAGATAAAAACCAGGACATTAAAAATCTTCTTATATGAGTAGGTATTTAAATTTGTCCATTAAATCAAATACAGACTTCCATGATATACCTATAATCACATCAGTTTCTTTTTTCTATTGGTATACCCTTGGTTTAATAACATCATTGTGTGTTTCATGTCTTAAACATCATGCTCTTGTCCCATTTCAGTTGGCAAGAATGTCATTTATTTTCTTTAAAAAATTTATTAATTATTTTTTTCATTCATATACATATTTTTAAGTTGCAAAATTTCCTTCCACTCTCCCTTTCCACCCCCCCTTCTCTCAGTGGTGAGAAATTAGGTTAGCAGGGTATATACATATTTTTGATAAACATGTTTACAGATTAGTTATTTTGGGTATGTAGGATTAGGGGAAAGACAAACATAAGAGATAATTTTTATAAAGTGTTCATCAGATTCTGAAGGGTTGGGTTTTTTGTTTTGTTTTGTTTTGTTTTGCTTTGCTTTCTCTGGATGAGGATATTATTGTTCATAGCCAGTCAAATATGGTTGTCCTAGTTTTCTGAATTTCTGACAGGAGCTGCTTCCATCAAGGTTGCTCATCTCACAATGTTGTTGTTAATTTGTATATTGTTCTCTTGGTTCTGCTCCCTTCACTCTGCATCAGATCCTGTAAATCATTCCATGCTTCTCTAGAGTCTGACCATTTGAGCTTTTGTTTTTTTGGCAAGGCAATGGGGTTAAATGACTCACCTAGGGTCACACAACTAGGTGATTATTAAGTGTCTGAGACTGGATTTGAACTCAGGTACTCCTGACTCCATGGCTGGTGCTCTATCCACTGCATCACCTAGCCACCCCCATTTGAGCTTTTTTTATAGAACAATAATATTTCATAGTATTCATGTACCATAACTTATTTAACCATTCTCTAATTGATGGACATCCCCTCAATTTCCAATATTTTGGAACATGTAAGACTTTACCCATTTTTTATAATTTCTTATAGACATAGACATAGAATCAGAATTGCTGGGTCAAAGGGTATAAACAGTTTTATTGCTCTTTGGGCATAGTTCCATATTGCTCTCCAGAAAGGCTGGATCCATTCACAACTCTACCAGTAATGCATCAATTTCCCACTCCTCCCACAACCTCTCCAACATTGATCATTTTCCCTTTTTCTCATCTTGACCAATCTGATAGGTGTGAGGTTATACCTCATTGTTTTTTAATTTGAATTTCTCTAATCAATAATGACTTGGAGAAATTGTTTTTTAGGTTTACAAGGCAAATGGGGTTAAATGGCTTTCCCAAGGCCACACAGCTAGGTAATTATTAAGTGTCTGAGATCTGATTTGAACTCAGGTACTCCTGACTCCAAGGCCGGTGTCCTATGCACTGCATCATCTAGACACCCCCAGAGCAATTTTTCATATAATTATATATAGCTTTATTTATTTTCATTTGAAATCTATCTATTCATGTCTTTTGACCATTTATCAATTGGGGAAGAAAGTCTGTTATTTTCAACTAAAATTCAACATTACTAATACATCTAGAGGTTGAACTCAGGTTCCTGGTGGTACTTAAAAAAGAAGAAATTATCCATTCACATGCTAAAAAAGCAGAGACTAGAATCATTGATCTTGTCTTTTTCTCTATAATTTCACTTTTCTCTCATTTTCTAATATTTTCTTCCTTTATATTTATGTAATGGAAGAGAACAATTGACATATTGCTTCTCGTGTAACTTTGGCCCTCTCAGTTGTATCATGACTGAATTATAAAATAACGATTGATTAGTGTTTCAAAAATACTTTATAAAAAACTGACACTATTCCCTTTCTTTCTTTATTTCTAGATAAATTCCTTATCCCAATATACATATATCACCACTACCTCTCTATAAAATCTTCCCTCATATATGTTAAATAAAAAATTAAACAAAATCCAGTGGCTAGATCATTTTAGGATATACATTAAGTACCTAAAGGAAGGAGAGAGGTGAACCCATAAATATTTGCTAATGACTGATTTCTTCTAAAAATTGTAGAATGAAAGCTACTAAATCTCCAACTTCTTTTTAAACCTTAGACATATCCTATTAGGAGTTTTCCTACCATGTTAATTAGGATGTTAAGAAGACAGGCACATCACTGTTTTTCTCCTAAGGTCTGACCTAATTTTTGAAACAACTTTCCCTTACTCTCTCTCTCAAATGAAAAAAAAATAGAAGCATGGATATAGTACATTTTTTATGGCACATAAAACTTAATATTAAAAAATCTTTCTGTATAACAACTATTTTCTCTAATATCTATTTCATTTCTATCTTTAAAATAACATACTCCTATATTTAAAAGGATTCTCTTGTCATTTCTTCCTCTTTTTTAAATATCTTGAAAGTTCTCCTTCGACCAAGGTTACATTTCCATACTATGTTAAAGTTACTTCATCCACTGCAAATCCCTCATGGACTCTCCATTGCCCTTCATATTCACTTTTTTTTCCTCTTCATCAACAAATGAATTCACCAATATACCGTTCTCTCTTATCACCTCCAACTATTTATTTTACTCAAGCACATTTTTTAAGTTTTTATCTTTAATTTTATCTTGAATATTAAAGGATATTTTACTAATAAGTACATGAATCTAGTCTCTCAAATTCAATTAGGAATTTATCATTCAGAAAAAATCAACTCAATATTCATTCAACAAACATTTTTAATTGAATGTGTATCTCAGTTAAGTATTACTGGCATTTGTCACAAATAACAATGATTTAATTGGAAAATAAATAATAAAATTAATGCTATTAAAAACAAAGGAGGGGCATTAATTTAGGATATTTAAAAGATTTAGCTAATCTTAATGCTTTGAATTTTTTTCTCTAAAAAACAAATCATACCTTATCCTTATCTACTCAACCTTTGCTATGTTTATCTTTGTCTTTTGTAAAATCTTCAGGAAGGACATTTGTCTACTTTTGCAAAGACCTTCCTCTAAGTCTGGTAACATTTCATAGATTCAAATACAAACTCTAAACTGCCCATCTTTAATCATTCCATCTCACTACACAACCCCTCTTTCTCTACCACCTCCCCCTTTTTTAAGATGAATATGTTTCAACATATTCAAATGAGGCTTCTTTGGTAGAAAAGGGTGTACTAAACATTATCAAAGGTAAATTTGATGGCTTTCTTGCAGTTTGCATTCTTCTAGCACCAGAAGAATGGTATTTCCAGATTCATTACTATTTTCTCAGTTAAAGAAAATTATTGGAAACAGTGGTGAAATCATTACAGATTCCTATAAGTAAGTTTCCTGCTTTCTTCCTCCTAATCAACAATGGGTAGTTTTCATTGACTATAAGATATGTGTACTCATCTATATACTCAGTGAACTTCTCAGAAAAAAAATAGATATTATAAATCAGATATATTAATTTCAAACTATTTATTTTTCTTGAGTGGATCATGAGACTAGTTTCTTTTGAGCAACCAAGGACCTCCTTGAGGATAGAAACCCTGAGGTTTGATATAATCAGCACATTAACTACAAACAGAAGTCTTACCTTTGCTCAAAGTAGTTAATGGCTTCTGAGTACTCACATGAAGTTGATTTTGACATGATTCATTCCTACATTGATAACCTGCAATTCTGTGTCTATTTGAACACAATAAATTTAAAGATGGGTACTATTCAGAGGTAGTGAAGAAAAGAGCAGCTATTTCTAAGAAGGAAAGAAATATAAAAGCAAAAAGCAGCAATATAAATTTTTTAGAAGATAGAAGATATATTTTATGCAATGTTGGTCACTACTTGTATAAAATCACTTCTGTGATTCTAAATTTCTTTTTGTTACATTTTTATGCCTTTTCTTTTTATAACATAAACATCTCTCCTTAAATGCTTAATCTCCAAAATGAATCCACCATTAAAATATACTAACATAGTTAACCGATGTCTTTTATATCTCATCTCAAATTATTTTGACATATACTTGGTTGAGTAGAAAATTGAATGTTTTCCTTTTACTCAACAATGCTAAACCAACTATATATATGGTTTAAATGCAAACATATGCAACTATATCTAAACACACATACACAAATCAAATCAACCCAATGACTGTTTCATATAAATATTGCATTGCATTGCACCTTAAATCCCTTCAATAATCATTTCCATAGAACTAAGATCATTCATTACCTCTAATCAGAAATCGAATGTCTTCCATTTCTAACTCTCTTCCTGAAGAACACAATCCCATACAGGTATGAGTTTTTCATATATATATATATATATATATATATATATATATATATATATATATGAGTCTTTCAAATATGTTTGGCTTCTTTAATTTCTTAATTGGAAAGTGAGTCAAAAAGTTGGATGAGTGGATAGAATGCTAGGCCTGGAGAGATATGAGTTCAAAAACTTATTAATTCATTAACTCCTTGACTCTGGATGAGTTATTTGACTTAATATCTGTCTCAATTTCCTTAATATGTGAATTGGTAATAATAATAATAACATTTACTTTCTTAGTTTAGTTATAAAGATGAAATAATATTTGGAAAGAGTTTTGCAAACCTGAAAGCTATGGAAAAATGTCAACATTTTATTATTGTTTATTATTATTATTATTATTATTATTACCATCACTATGAATACTGCTATACTGAACATATAGTTGACTGGAGAAGATTTTCTGAAATTGAGAATAGAAGTTCTTTATTTCATTCTCTATGGTGTGTTTTGGGAAATAAGCTGAAAATATCTTTAAGGTTTTCTTTTCTATTTGAGCAAAGAAAGCCAAGAGGACTATGCAATACAAATTTTTATTAATCTTTAACACATTATACAACCAGTTTTGACAATTCTTGTAATCTCCTCTTTACCATGAGCAGAGTCATGAGTCATCCAACCAAGGGGCTACAACTTCTGTATGTTATCTAATTTCCTTTCTACCTTATGGTTATGAATTTGGTCCAGTTCTTAAAGAAGTATATTAACTCAAATGCTGACTATAGAGCTTATACTAAGGATTTCAGTAGATCCTAGGATCATGCTTCCAGGACCTCTGAAATTAACTAATCCAACCTTTTATTTTCAATAAAAAATTTAAGCTGACAAAGGATAAGCAACTTGCTTGAGGTCACACAGCTAGAGAGCATTCAAGGTGGGATTATTAAATTCTTATTAATATTATTCATACTATTAATTTGATAGCTGAAATTCTTAGCAATATTTATTTATTTTTCTACTACTTTGTCAATTTCAAAGCTGAAATAGAGAGGGATTAAAATAGGATAACAATGGATGACCACAATCAGATATAAAAGGCCAGTAATTAAAATTTTATTATTTAAGAATAATTTAAATTCATATGGATTCTAAAATTTAGCATATTTCATTTGATCTTCAGAATTACTTACCTAATACAAAAGACTATATTTTAATTCTCATTTTATAAATAAAGAAAATAAGGCTCAAAAACACTGTGAACTTCCCTCTGTCACAAAGCTAATTATCACCAGTCTACTGGTGAAAAACCCATCCATGTATTCAATAGCTTTTTCCTTAACCGAGGTTTGTCAAGATTATATTGAAAGATACTCCATCTTTGTACAAAGTGATAGAGTCTAAAATCTATTAGAATAGTCTTTGAAATTTGAAAAAAAATTAAATGATAATCATTCTAATAACACGTAATAAACTTTACAAATTTTTATAGTATTTTTTGATATCACACTTCATATGTCTATATCTATCTATAACTTTTTATCTCCTTTTATAAAGATGATGAAACTGAGGCGACGTGATGTTAAGTGATTTTTCCAGGTAGCACAATTTGAAAGTGTCAACAGTCAGGATTTCAATTCAGATCTTTGGCTTTTAATTCCAGGACTTCTTTCAGTATGCCACCTAAACTTCTTAAATGATTAGTTTTCATTAACCAAAATAATGGTATCATTATGCTATTATCTTTTATTTTGTCCTTTATGAGTAAAATGATATCTGAAAATAAAATTATTCTTTTAAAACCTATTAATAAACCAGATCAGAAAATTCATGGAATGCAAAAATAAAGAAAAAATAAAGCAGCAACTTTTGGAGCTACCGAACATTTCAAATTACTTTGACATATATTTGGTTGAGTAGGACATCATTTTTTTCTTTTACTCTACAATGCTAAATTGACAGATTTCAAAAGTAAATTCAATACTTTTATGCTTTTAATTAATTTTCTACATCATGAAAATGCCGACTTTAATATAATTTGTGTAGAAGATGCCACTGATAATTTCTTCTGTAAATTGGAAAATACTATTAGATAAATTTTAAGCTCAAAATACGCAAACAGGTTAGATTTGAAGATTGATAGCATTTAAATTAATTTTATATGTGGAAAACTATTTCTAATAAATTGTGACAAAATTTTAAACATTTTATAGCCTAAATATTTTATCTCATTGATAATATGCAAAGAAAATACAAAGAAAAAAATATAATTTCTAAATTCATATTATGGTCAGCTATGATTTTAACATATATACCACTATTTACATTTCTTTGTTTTCAAACATGAAATGAAACTGCTTTTATTGTCTGTGTCTGTGTGTGTGTGTGTGTGTGTGTGTGTGTGTGTGTGTGTGTCCTAATTAAATTAATCTTTCAATTGTGTTTGACACTTTGTTTGGAATTTTTTGGCAAAGAGACAAGCTTAATTTGATATTTCCTTCTCCAGCTCATTTCACAGTTGAGAAAACTTAGCAAGCAGTGTCAAATGTCTGGTCCAGGGTCACAAAGGTAGTGTCTGAGGCTAGATTTTTGACTCAAGTCTTAGTGATACTATATCTGACACTTTATTCATTGTACCACTAGTTGCCCCTATATTTTTAGTATACAAGATAAAAAAGTGACTATTACAGGCATGGGTATATATGTATGTATATACATACCTATATGTATATATATGCAAACATATATACACATGTATCATGATAAATGAGAGAGAATAATTGAAAGAAAGACAGACTGTGTGTGTGTGTGTGTGTGTGTGTGTGTGTGTGTTTGTGTGTGTGAGAGAGAGAGAGAGAGGGAGAGAGAGAGAGAGAGAGCAAGAGAGCAAGGTATAATTTGTATCTCAGATATCCTAAACAGAACCACAAATGCAGAAATAGTGAATGACAATGCAATTAAATAAAAATGTCTTTGAAGTAGGGAAATAGATATCTCAAAATCTATTCACTTTAATTCACAAGGAAAGATAGAAATTTTTGATAAACTCCAAATGAAAAAAGCAATTGTAATTGCCATTACAGTTAACATCACAACTTAAAACAAATAACTTTATTATTAAGTCAATTACTTAAATTCATGTTGCCACTTTTTTTCACTTGTAAATTGGGAATAATACCTATTGTAAAAATGTCTTAATTTTTTTGAGTTAAAAGGGAGAAAATCTATGTAATTGCATTCTGATACCTGCAAAATACTGAAAAAGATACCATATTATTATAAGGAAGATATTCTTAGTATTTTCTATAGAAATGTAATAGAAATGGTCTTGTAAAAAGTCACTATGCTCCTACTATCCTTTTATATTTATTGTTGATTAGATGGATAAAATAACTATTGTGCTGTTGAATAATTATCATTATTATTAAAGATTGATATTATCTCTAATGATGATCCTATTTCTCACTTTTTAAAAGTTTCTTTAAGGCAAAAACATATTATAACATTAAGAGTAATTGAATTAAGTCAATTACTATCTGTTTAATCAAACGAGAAAATATTAAATCCCTTTTTATTGAGATTTCCATTAAAGCAGTTACAAGAAATAATAAAGTTTCATCACTTAGAAATATGTGCCTGAGGAATCTGGAAAATTTACCAACTTGAAAGAGTGCATTTCATGATTGTGTTCCATAAAAGTGGACAACTTGTCATTGCATTTTAAATTTCATACAACATGTTTATATTGTGTCCTTGGATAATGTTATGATTTATGTTAAAGATATTCTTTGAAACACTATCATAAGCATTATGTCTATCTAATATTTTGCAGAATGAGGTATAAATTATGAGACTTTTTAAAAAATTGTGATTACAAGGAAATTTCAATTTAGGCAACACTGGTAAAGACTTCTAAATTCAGATGTGTCCTAAATTTGTCTTCTTCTGAATCTAATCAATCTGTCAATGTCCAGTTCAAGTTCCTTCTTTGGATACTGCTTCTCCTCATTGATTTCTAATTTCCTAATTGCTTCTAGTGTTAAGAAATAATTGCTAACATAAAATACTTGAGAGTCCACCCATCAAGGCAGACTCAGAAACTTTATGAAATTAACTATAAAAGACTTTTCACACACATAAAATCAGATCAAAATAACTGAATAACTAGCAATTGCTAATGGGTAGGCTAAACTAATATAATTAAAATGACAATTCTCCTAAATTAAATTACTTGTTAAGTGCTATATCAATCAAACTTCCAAAATTCCAAAATAAACTAGAAAAAATAATAACTAAATTCATATGGTGGAACAAGTGGTCAAGAATAGTAAGGAAATTAATGAAAAAAATGCAAAAGAAGGCAGCTTCAAGACCAATGTAAAATTATAGTATAAAGCATCAGACATCAAAATGGTTTGGTTCTGTTTAGGAAATAAAGTGGGAGATCAGTGGAATATATCAGGTGCAAAAGAGACAGCAACAAACTACTATAGTAATCTTCTCTTTGACATACACAAAGATTTCAGCATCTGGGATAAGAATTTACTCCTATAAAAACTGCTTGGAAAACTGGAAGACAGTAATGGCAGAAACTAGGAATAGACCAACATCTCACACCCTATACCAAGATAAGGTCAAAATAGGTGCAATATTTAGACATAAAAGATAACATTATAAACTAATTAGGAGAACAAAGAGTAGTTTATCTGTCAGATCTATGGAAAGGGGGAACAGTTTGTGACTAAAGAAGAGATAGAGAACATAAGATACAAACTGGCTAATTTTGATTACATTAAATTAAAAAGTCTTTGCACAAACAAAACCATTGAAACAAAGATTAAAAGGATTGTACTAAATTGGGAAGCAATTTTTACTATCAGTATTTCCTAAAAAGGACTCATTTTTAAAATATATAGAGAACTGAGTCAAATTTATTAAAAAAAAAGTCATTCCCCAAACAATAAATGGTCAAAGTATATGAAAAGACAATTCTCAGACAAAGAAATCAAAGCTATCTATAGTAATATGAAATAATGCTCTAAATCATTATTATTAGAAAAATACAAATTAAAGTATCTCTGAAGTACCACCTCACACCTCTCAGATTGGCCAATATGACTAGAAAAGATAATAATCAATGTTGGAGAGGATGTGGGAAAACTGGGACTCTAATGCATTGTTGGTGGAGTTGTGAACTGATCCAATCTTTCTGGAGAGCAATTTGGAATTATGTCCAAAGCGCAAAGAAAATGTGCATACCCTTTGATCCAGCAATACCATTCCTGGGTCTGGATCCTGAAGAGATCAGGAAAAAGGGTAAAAATCCCACATGTACAAAAATATTCATAGCAACTCTTTTTGTAGTGGCAAAGAATTGGAAATCGGGGGAATGCCCATCAATTGGGGAATGGCTGAACAAATTGTGGTATATGAATATGACGGAATAATATGCTCTATTAGAAATCATGATGCTCCCCAATTGATAAATGGTCAAAGGATATGAACAGTTTTCAAATGAATAAATTAAAGCTATATATAATCATATGAAAAAATACTCCTAAATCACTATTGATTAGAGAAATACAAATTAAAACAATAATGAGGTAGCATCTCACACCTATTAGATTAGCCAAGACAAGAAAAGGGAAGATCATCAATGTTGGTGAGGTGGTGAGAGGACTGGGATATTGATGCATTGCTGATGGATTTGTGAATGGATCCAATCTTTCTGGAGAGCAATATGCCTAGAGAGCAACAAAACTGTTCATAATACCCTTTGACCCAGCAATTCTGATTCTAGGTCTATGTCTAGAGAAATTATAAAAAAAATGGACAAAATCCTACATGTTCCAAAATGTTCATAGTAGCTCCTTTTGTAGTGGCAAAGAATTAGAAATTGAGGGGAATGCTCATCAATTGGGGAATGGTTAAACAAATTATGGTACATGAATTCTTTGGAATACTATTATTCTCTAAGAAACCATAAATGGTTGGACTCTAGAAATGCATGGAATGACTTATGGGATCTGATGCTGAGAGAAGGGAGCAGAACCAAGAGAACAATGTACATATCAACAACAGCTTTATGAGATGATGGAAGCAGCTCCTCTCTGCTGTTGAGAGCTAGGAAAACTATATTTGACTGGCTATAGACCATATTTTCCCTATCCAGAGGAAGAAAAACAAAACAAAACACAAGAAAAAAAAAGCACAACACTCCAGAATCTGATGAATATTTTATAAAAATTATTTTTTATGTATCTCTTTCCTTTAATCCTAATTCCTCATGCCAAAAATTACTAATTTGTAAACATGTTTATCAAAATAAGCATGTAAAGTGCTAACTTGACTGTTCCCCACTGAGGGAAGGGAGGGTGGAGGGAAATTTTGTAACTTGGAAATATGCATGCCCATATGGATGAAAATGAATAAATAAATTTTTTAAAAACTGAAAACATGAGGGATGGGATTTCAGAAAAGCCTGGAAACATTTGCATGAATTGATGCTGAGTGAGATGAGTAGAACCAGAACATTAAACATTATCACCAAATGAAGTTATGGTTAGTTATGATGGACTTGTTCATTTCAGCAGTATAATAATCAAAGACAATTTTACGGAACTCATGATAGAAAAATATCATCTGCATCCAGAGAAGGAATTGTGGAATTTAAATGAAGACCAAAGATTTTTATCTTCAATTTTATAAAGTTGTCTTATGTATTATGTCATCTAATGCTTTCTTCCTTTTGGATCGTATTCTTCTCTCACAACACATTCAATTTAGATCTATTTCTAGCATGGTCATAAATATAAGCTTATACCAAATTCCTTTCTGATAGGGGAGGGGAAGGGAGGAGAAAAACTGTAAAACTCAAAAACTTGCAAAAATTATTGGTAAAAACTACTATTGTTGTAGTTGGAAAAACAAATAAAATATTCATATACATTAAAAAAACAACTAAGTGGTACAGTGGATAGGGTGCTCACTCTAGAATCAGGAGGACCTGAGTTCAGATCTTATTGCTTATTAACTGTGTGATCTTGGGCAAGTCACTTAACCCCATTGTCTTGCAAAAATAAAAAAAAAGAAATATTTTGATAGATGACTTGAATGCAGGTGTCCTAATGATTTGAAAAAGGAAAAGAATTCCAAAGGAATTCAAAGAGTATTGAAGTTTAGAGATAGTCACCATGACAAGACTGAACAAGTACAGAACCATATATTCAAGTAAAGATCTGTTTTATCTTTTTCTGGTATTTTGCTTCAAAGTGGTGTCAGCACTTTAGCAGCAAGTGGTGAGTTACCATTAATAGCCCTCCCTAGAAATAAAATTTACCCACCTGAAAATGTTACAATACTCAAATGCCTCCTTGGAAGGAGATAATCTTTTCTTGTCCGTTTCTGGCAAAATTATTTTATGCAATTTTGAAATACCAAATAATATCTAGTGCTACAATCAAGTACAAATGGTAAAAATCAATAGAGACTGTCCTGAAAATGAACTTATCCACAGGGTTCCTCATTATTGTGGAAAAAAATCATTTTATTAGTTTAATGGAAAGTCCTTAAAATGTCTTCCTCCCTATAAGAAGTCACAATTAAGACTCAGAATAAAACAAACTACACTTTAAAGTAATGTCTTCTTGGGCCTAGAAAACTTAAGATAAGCTATCAGTGTTAAGCACAAAATACTATTATCCTATGTATCAATTTATTGTGCTTATTGCATAAATATTTTAAATTTTGAATTTGGCATGGTAAATGAAATTAATTCACAGTTTTGCACTAAAATGGAAACAGAACAAAGCAAAAGAGAACCATGCATTTTTCTATTCTTGTACAATATAAGGATTAATTTGCCATATCATTTTCTTTTCGCAATTTGAAAACAAATTCTGAGAAAAACACTTCTTCCCTTCCTCCTTCCCTCCATCTCTCCCTCCCTTTGTCCTGCATCCCTTCCTCCCTTGCTCCCCTTCTCCCTCCCTCCCTCCCTCCCTCCCTCCCTCCCTCCCTCCCTCCCTTCCTTCCTTCCTTCCTTCCCCTTCCTTCCTTCCTTCCTTCCTTCCTTCCTTCCTTCCTTCCTTCCTTCCTTCCTTCCTTCCTTCTTTTCTTTCTCCTTTCTTCCCTCCCTCCATTACTCTTTCCCACCCTCTTATTCTCCAAATCATTGTTGCCCATATCTTTTTGTTTCCCACTTGGCAATTTTTAAAAATTCCATATTCACTAATTTTGTTTTTGTAAAGACTTTAATGATAGTTCTTTATGATTTCTTCTATTCCTTGTTTCTTTATGAAATGTCTTCTAGTCAAAATTGTGGAAGCTCCTTCTACCATTTTCCTCTAATTAAATTTCTGACCTTTTATATTTAATTTGAAATTTGTCACTATTTGTACAATATGGTGAAGGATGCTGACCACAAGTTATTTTTCTTAGAAAGGTTTTTCAAACAGATTTTGTATAGTAGGGGGATGTTATCCTATTATTTATTATTAGTTTGTGTTTTTTCCCAATTTTTTTGAGGTAATAGGGGTTTAGTTTCATGTCCAGCAATATACAGCTAATTAGTATCAAAAGATGACTTCAAACTCAAGTTCTCCTGAATCTACAACTGCTGCTCTTTCCAATTTATCTGTCCAAGTTATGTTCTTTCTGTGTTGTTTCTGAATCTTATATATACTTACTCTGTTCCACTGATTTTTAAAAATTCTGCATCAGTCAAGTATAAATATTATATTTTTCTCTCATTTACAACGTTTTTATATTGAAATTCTATACCTTTTGTTTCTCTAAATGGCTTTATAGATTTTTTTTTGAAAAGTCTCTAAGGTAAAGCACTTAATGGTTTGATTGTATAGCATGAAATGTTTAAACTAATTTACATAATATTGCTGGTTTTCATATTATATAGTTGCATCACAAGCATTTAAAATCACTCATTTGTTTCCCTTAATTATTACAGAGAAATATATATATATATATATATATATATATATATATATATACACAGACATATTTAAGCACACATACCATATATGATTTTAGTAATTGTAAGCTGATGATTTTTCTGAATTTATTTCCCATTTTGTTGTTTACTAAAGCTATAACTATTTTTAAATTGCCTTACTCACTGGCATTTCCTACTTAAACCACACTATTTTATATGAATAGTAATAATTTTGTTTCTTCTTTGTTAATATTTCTACTTTTTATTGATCAATCGTTATGACTTATATTTCTACAAATAGGTCAAAGAATGAGGAGAAAAGGAGAAATCTTGCTTTACCAGTTTTATCAATAAAATTTCTAGTATGTATATATATATATATATGTATATATATATATATATACATACTCAGAAAATTATACTATACATATACAATATGTGTATATGTGTGTGTTTACTTTTCTTCCTTCCATACCCTGGTCCAGATTTCCTCTGTACCCTCAATCAATGACCTTTTTATTATATTATCCTGGATCTTCCCTCAAAGTGTTTACTTGTCTTGCCAAGAGCAAGAGATAGAAAGAGAAATTCCATTTAAGGTAACTGTAGACAACACTAAATACTTGGGAATCTACCTCCCAAGACGAACTTAGAAATGGTATGAACACAATTATAAAGCACTTCTCACTCAAATTAAGTCAGATATAAATAATTGAAAAAAATGTTAATTGCTTATATTTAGGTCAATCTAATTTAATAAAAATGACAATTTGACCCAAATTAAATTACTTATTCAGTGCCACACCAATCAAGCTATCAAATAACTATTTTATTGAGCTAGAAAAATAGCAACAAAATTCATCTGGAGAAACAAAAGATCAAGTATAGCAATGGAACTGATGAGAAAAAAAATGCAAAGTGGCCTAGCTCTACCAGATCTAAAACTATACTATAAAGTGGCAGCCATCAAAACTGCCTGGTATTGGTTAAGAAATAGGGTAATGGATTGATGGATTAGGATAAATTCAAAAGAAACCATATTAAATGATTGCAGTAATCCACTGTTTGACAAACCCAAAGATATCAGCTTTCAGGATAAAAATTCAATATGTGACTAAAATTGTTGGGAAAACTGGAAAATAGTATGACAAAAATAAGGCATAGACCCATATCTCACTCCTATACTTAAATAAGATCAAAATGGGTACAGGATTTAGACATAAAGGGCAACACCATAGATAAATTAATAGACCAAGAAATACTTTATCAGATCTATGGAAAGGGGACAAATTTATGACCAAAAAAAAGAAATAGAGTACATTATAAATTGCAAAATGAGTGATTTTGACTATATTAAATTAAAAAGGTTTTGTTTTTTAAAATCAATACTGCTGAAATTAGAAGGAAAGCAGAAAGCTGGAAAACAATCTTTACAATTAGGAGTTCTGATAAATGTCTCAATTCTAAAATATATAGAGATTTTATCAAATTTATAAGGTTACAAGTCATTCCCCAATTAGATACATGGTCAAAGGATATGAATAGACAGTTTTCAAATGAAGAAATTAATCATATGAGAAAATTCTTCAAATCATTTTAAAGTAAAACTTAATTTTTTGCTTTAAATCTATAATTCTCTCATATACCTACCTTGGAAAAATTATTAATCATATGTAAAAATACACATTTTTATTTGATATTTTTGGTTGTTATTTCTAATTCTATCTCATTTAATTCTCATGCAAATAAATTTTTATTTGCTCTTTGGGCATAGTTCCATATTGCTCTCCAAAAAGGTTGGATCTGTTCACAGCTCCACATAGCAATGTCCCAATCCTCCCACAACCTCTCCAACTTCTCCAACATCACTTTCCTTTTATCTCATCTTAGCCAGTCTGATAGGTGTGAGATTATCCTTCAGAGTTATTTTAATTTGCATTTCTGTAATCAATAATGATTTGAAGTATTTTCTCATATGATTGTATATAGCTTTAATTTCTTCATTTGACAACTATATTCATATCCTTTGATGATTTGTCAATTGATGACTTATAACCTTATAAATTTGATACAATTCCCTCTATATATTTTAGAAATGAGAACTTAACTTTCCTTCTGATTTTGGCAACGTTAATTTCATTACAGCAAAATCTTTTAAAATTTAAAATAGTCAAAATAATTTATTTTTCAATTTATAACGTACTTTATTTCTTGCTTGGCCAAAAATTTCTCCTCTTTCCATAGATCAGATAAATAGACATTTCTTGGTCTATTAATTTATCTATGCTGTCATCTTTTATGTCTAAATCCTGTTGACTCATTAAGGTATAGAGTGTGAGATCTAGTCTATGCCTAGTTTTTGCCATACTATTTTCCAGTTTTCTCAACAAGTCATTTACTACTGTTTCTTTTGAACCTACTTAAACCACTGATCCATTACTTTATTTCTTAACCAGTACCAGGCAGTTTTGATGTTTGATGCCTTATAGTGTAGTTTATATCTGGTAGAGCTAAGCCACCTTCCTTTCTATTTTTTCCATCAGTTCCTTTGCTATTCTTGCTCTTTTATTGCTCCAGATGAATTTGGTTACTATTTTTCCCGGCTTAGTAAAAGTTATTTGGTAGTTTGATTGTTATGGCATTGAATAAGTAATTAAATTTGGGTAGAATTGTCATTTTTATTATATAAACTCGACCTAACCAACTGACATTTTTCCAGGTCTTTAGATTTGATTTTGATTTTATTTGGGGGGAAAAGTGCTTTATAATTGTATTCATAAAGTTTCTGGGTTTGTCTTGGGGGATAGATACAGAGGTATTTAATGCCTGCAGTTACTTTAAATAGAATGTCTCTTTCTATTTATTGCCCTTTGGGCTTTGTTTGAACAACATATATATATATATATATATATATATATATATATATATATATATATATATATACATATATAAATGTTGTTGATTTATGTGTTTATTTTATATCCTGCTTCTTTGCTGAATTTGTTAATTGTTTCAAGTAGTTTTTTTGGATAATTTTATTTGCTTCTCTAAGTATACCATCATCATCATATCATCGCAAAGAGTGAAAACGTTGCTTCTTCATTGCCAGAAAAATTTCTTTTTCTTCTCTTTTTGCTAAAGCTAACATTTCTAATATTATATAGAATAGTAATGGTGAGAATGGGAATACTTGTTTCACCCCTGATCTTATTGGAAATGCTCTGAGTTTGTCCCCATTGCATATAATATTTGTTGATGCTTCATATAGAGACTACTTATTTTAAGGAAAACTCCATTTATTCCTATACTTTCTAATGTTTTTAATAGGAAAGATGTTAGATTTTGTCAAAAGCTATTTTATCATCTACTGAGAGAATCATATAATTTCTGTTGGTTTTGCTACTGAAATGTTTAATTATCTTGAGAATTTTCCTAATATTAAACCATCCCTACATACTTTATATAAATCCTACCTGATCATGGTGTATCATCCTAGTAATAACTTGCTGTAACTCTTTGCTAAAATTTTATTTAAGATTTTTGCATCGATGTTCATTGGGGAGATTGGTCTATAATTTGCTTTGTCTGTTTTGACTCTTCCTGCTTTAAGTATTAGCACCATATTGGTGTCATAAAAGGAATTTGGAAGAACTCCTTGTTCTCCTCTTTTTAAAATTACTTTCTATAGCATATGAATCAATTGCTCCCTAAATGTTTGGTAGAATTCACTTGCAAATCCATCTGGACCTGGAAATTTTTTCTTAGTGAGTTTATTGATGTTTTTTTCAATTTATTTTCCTGCAATGAGGTTAATTATCTTATTTCCTCTTCTGTTAATCTGGGTGGTTTAATTCAGGTTATCAAAGTTTTTGGCACACAGCTCAGCAAAGTAACTGAATTATCTCTTTAATTTCTTCCTCCTTGGTAGTTAGTTCACCCTTTCCATTTTTGATACTGGCAAGTTGGTTATCTTCTTTCTTTTTTTAAGTCAGATTAACCAAAGGTTTATCTATTTTATTGGTTTTTCATAAAACCATCCCTTAACTTTATTGATGAGATCAATGATTTTCTTGCTTTCAGTTTTATTAATTTCTCTCTTTCTTGATTTTCAGAATTTCTAATTTGGTATTTAATTGGGGATCTTTCATTTTTTTCTACCTTTTTAAGTTGCATACTCTATTCATTGATGTCTTTGTTTTACTCATATAAGCATTTAGAGATATAAAGTTTCCCCTCAAAACTGCCTTGGCTGCATCCCATAAATTTTGGTATGATGTCTCATTGTTATCATTTCCTTGAATATAATTATTGTTTATTTTTATGATTTGTTGTTTAATCCACTCATTATTTAAAATTACATTATTTAGTTTCCAATTAATTTTTGGTTTATCTTTCTGTGACCCTTTACTACATGTATTTTTATTGTATCATTATCTGAGAAGTAAGCATTTATAATTTCTGCCTTTCTGCCTTTGATTATAAGGTTTCATGCCCTAGTGCATGATCAATTTTGGTATAGGTATCATATACTACAAAGAGAAAAGTATATTCTTTTCTGTCCCCATTAAGTTTTCTCCAGAGGTCTAAATCTCAGTTTTTCTAAGTCTTTATTCACCTTATTAACTTCCTTCTTGTTTATTTTGTACTTAAATTTATCTTTTTCTTAGAGAGGGAAGTTGAGATCTCCCATTATTAAAATTTTGCTGTCTATGTCTCTTTGTAATTCACTCAACTTTCCTCTAGGAATTTTATGCTATACCACTGGGTGCATACATGTTTAATTATGATATATGGTGCTTTTTAAGATGATGTGGTTTCCTTCCATATCCATTTTATTTATTTCATTTTTCTAATTTTATTTATTTAAGGCAATGACATTAAGTAACTTGCCCAAGGTCACATAGCTAGGCAAATATTAAGTATCTGAGGCTGGATTTGAACTTGGGTCCTCCTGACTTCAGGGCTAATGCTCTTTCCACTGTGCCACCAAGCTTCCACTTACCCTTTTTAATGAGATCTATTTTTGCTTTTGCTTTATCTGAGATCATGATCCCTATCCCTGATTTTTTTTACTTCAGCTGAAGCATAATATACTTTGCTCCATTTTTTTTTACCTTTACCATGTGTATCTTTCTGCTTCAAATGTGTTTGTTCTAAACAGCATATTGTAAGAGTCTGGTTTTTAATCCATTATGCTATCCACTACCATTTTATGGAACAGGTCACTCCATTCACGTTTACAGATAAGATTACTAATTATATATTTCCTTCTATGCTCTCTTCCCTTATTTATGTTTTTCTCTTTCCTTTCCTCTTATTTCTCCTCACCAAAGTTTTACTCCCTTTCACCTTTAACTTTTTTAAAAATTTAACTTTCACTTATATAACTTATACCTTCACCTTCACTTTTAGAAGTCCCCTCTTCATTTATCTTTCCCTTCCCCCTGCCCTCCCCTTCCCTGCACAGTAGGATAGAATTTTAAGGCCAAATGAAAATGTATTTTATTTCCTCTCTGGGTCAAATCTATTGAAAAGGATTTACTTAGTGTTCACACCCTTCTTTCTTTCCCTCTAACATTATAGATCTTTGTGTCTCTTCATCTGGTGTTATTTATCACCCAAGTACTATTAATCAGGTATCATCAATCATAGCTTGATTATTTGATAGCTTGATAAGATCAAAGTGCTATCAAAGTTCAATCACAGATTGATTGATTGCTTGATTATTTGATAAGCAGCATTGCTTCAAAGTCACTAAATACCCTCCCTACTTCTTTCATTAGACATACACTTCTGAAGAGTCTTGAATTTCATCAAATTTTAATCATTTTTTGCCTTATCCCCTTTTCAAGTACCTTCCAAGGATGCAAAATCCTCAAGAACAAAAGTATCAACTTTTTCCAAATCATTTCATAAATTATTTGTACCTTCTCCCCAAGCATACTTTCTCCCACACTCCCTCTTTTAGCTCCCCACCAAGTGTACTTAACCCCTTGTTAAGTCAAGTATGGATTAAGTACTACTGTGATTTAATTAACTATGGAGTCTCAAAGTGTTCTCAGTACTGGGATGCTCTGAAGGTCTCACTCAAGAACTTTACAAATGATTTTAAGTTATGGCAGATACTGACTCAGGACTGCCCAGCTTATGATCCCCTAAACTTTGTGAGCAAAGTAGAATTAAAGTAGGTCAAAGGAAATTTAAGTTAAATTCAGAGTGACCACTCCTGCTTTTCATCAGGACTTTTTGTTTCAAACATAGAGATGTTATCCTGTTCCTCTTCAATGGAGAGACAAGACCCAAACCATATCCATATTCTTTAAGTTCAATCTCTTCAGTTATATTCAACCCTTTAAGTACCCTAGGAGAAATACAATTCTTCAGAGTTTAAAGTGTTATATCTTCCCTTTTAGGGTTATATATAATTTGATTATTCTTGACTAACATTTATTTTGATTTTTTGTTTTGTTTTTCCGCCTTTCATTTGCCTTTTTTATATACCTCTTGAGTCATGTATTTGACAATTGAATTCTCTGTTCAGTTCTGATCTTTTTATAAGGAAATTTTGGAAGTCCACTATTTCGTTGAACATCCATTTTTTCCCTGACAGTATGTGCTGAATTTTTCAAGGTAGTAAATTCTTGGTTGTAATACCAGGTCCTTTGCCCTCTGATATATACGATTTTGTTTTCTGGTCCTTCAATATAGAGGCTAATACGTCTTGTGTAAGTCTGATTGTATTTCCTTTGTATTTAAATTGTTTCCTTTTAGCTGCTTTGCAATATTTTCTCCTTTTAAAAAATTTCTGGCATTTGGAACTCTTCTGTTATTCTTTCAGTGGTTATATTGTCTTCTAGTTCTAGCAGATTTGCGTAATTTTCCTTGATAATTTCCTGCAAGATGTTTTCTAGGTTCTTTTTTTCTTTTTGTTCTAGGCATTCTGGTAGTCCAATGATTTGTAAATTATCTCTTCTGGGTCTATTTTCCAGGTCATTTATTTTCCCTGAAATGTACTTTAAGTTTTCTTTAATTTTTTCAGTCTCTTTATTTTTATTTTTATTTTTATCTTCTAGTTTCTGAGATTCGTTGTTTTCTATTTGTTCAATTCTAATTTTTAGGGTTTTATTTTCTTCAATTATCTTTTGTGTTTCCTTTTCCAGATTGTCAATTTCACTTTTGAAGCTTTACATTCTTTTTTTTATTGATGTTTTATTTTTCCAACTACATGTTATGAAAGTCTTTCAACTGTCATCCTTATGTGTATATTTTTAGGTTACAAAATTTCCTTCCACCCTTCCTTCTCACCCATTCCCCTCAGCAGCAAACAAATTAATATTGTATTTACACATTTCTGTTAAACATGTTTATAGATTAGTTATTTTTGTTATGAGGAATTACAATTAAGAGAAATACAAAAGAGATATTTTTTTAAAATGTCATTTTGCTAAGATTTTATTTAAGATTTTTGCATCTACATATTTTTAAAAAAACCCTTTCAAATTCTGAAGGGTTTTTTTTTTTTTTTTTTTGGTTTGGTTTTACTTTTCTCTGGATGGAGATAGCAATATCCATAGCCAATCCACTAAGATTGCTCTAGCTCTCTGAATAGCTGAGAGCAACTGCATCTATCTATAAAGATGGACAGTTACATTTTTTTTCCAGTTTGGTTATTTTTATTTTTAAAGGAGCTGAGTTAAGTGGTCAATTTTTTCACAATTTTTTTCCATTTTTTTCTTATTCCTCTTTTCTTTGGTTTTTAAATTATTCTTTAAGTTTTTCTATGAACTTTGGGATTTGAGTCCAAATCAAAGACTCTTGAGACTTCCCCTGTGAGTAATTTTTCCTTCCAGGATATAAGATGTATAGATCCAAGATTTTTATGCTGGGGCTGAGGTCTGATCTGTGGCTTGTTGTCCTTCAAGATATTGCCTCTGCAGTCCAGGCCTTACCTTTGCAGAGATTTATTTCCTTCTTTATGTCCCTATTCAGACTGTGCAGTGGCTTGTTCCTGACCCAGTCCTGTCTTTTGCCCTGGTGTACCCAGGGTTCAGACTTTGTTTTGGGTTGGAACTCTCCCTGCTGGCTTGCTATTTAGCTGCCAACACCTGTGCTGCTTTTTAAAAAATAATTTGGAAGGATTTTATTTATTTTCAGTTTTACAATTTTTCCCCTATTCTTCCTTCCTTCCCCCACTCTTCACAGAAGGCAGTCTGTTAGTCTTAACATTGTTTCCATGGTATACATTGATCTAAGTTGAATGTGATGAGAGAGAAATCATATCCCCAAGGAAGAAAAACAAAGTATAAGAGATAGAAAAATTTGGGCTTTTTTCTCAATTGAAGGTAATAATCTTTGGTCTTTGTTCAAACTCCACAATTCTTTCTCTGGATACAGATGGCATTCTCCATTGCAGATAGCCCAGCATTGTCCCTGATTGTTGTACTGATGGAATGAGCAAGTTCATCATAGTTGATCATCACCCCCATGTTGCTGTTAGGGTGTACAATGTTATTCTGGTTCTGCTCATCTTGCTCAGCATCAGTTTATGCAAATCCTTCAATGTTTCCCTGAATTTCCATCCCTCCTGGTTTCTGATAGAACAATAGTGTTCCATGACTTATGTATACCACAGTTTGATAAGCCATTCCTCAATTGAAGGACATTCACTTAATTTCCAATTCTTTGCCACCACAAATAGGGTTGCTATGAATGTTTTTGTACAAGTGATGCTTTTACCCTTTCTTATCATCTCTTCAGGGTATTGACCCAGTAGTGGTATTATTGGATCAAAGGGTATACACATTTTTTGTTGCCGTTTGGGTTTTATTCAAATTGCTCTCCAGAAAGATTGGATGAGTTCACAGATCCATCAACAATGCATTAGTGTTCCAGATTTCTCATATCCCTTCCAACATTGATCATTTTCATGTCTGGTCATATTGGCCAGTCTGAGAGATGTGAGGTGGTACCTCAGAGATGCTTTAATTTGCATTTTGCTAATACCTAGTGATTTAGAGAAATTTTTCATATGGCTATGGATCACTTTGATTTCCTCATCTGTAAATTGTCTTTGCATAACCTTTGACCATTCGTCCATTGGGGAATGGCTTGTTTTTTTTTTGAAAATTTGACTCAGTTCTCTGTATATTTTAGAAATGAGTTCTTTGTCAGAAATACTAGTTGTAAAAATTGTTTCCCAATTTGCTACATTTCTTTTGATCTTGGTTATAGTGGTTTTGTCTGTGTAAAATAATTTTAATTTAACGTAATCAAAATTATCTAGTTTGTTAATGATATTCTCCATCTCTTTCTTGGTTATAAACTGCTTCCATTTCCATAGATCTGACTGGTATACTACTCCTTGATCTTCTAGTTTGCTTATAATATTATTTTTTATGTCTAAATCCTGTATCCATTTTGATCTTATCTTGGTATAGAGCATGAGGTGTTGGTCTAATCCACATTTCTTCCACATTAAATTCCAATTTTTCCAACAGTTTTTATTGAAGAGTTTTTATCTGATTAGCTAGACTCTTTGGATTTACCAAACAGCAGATTACTATAATCTTTTTCTGTTATCACACCCAGTCTATTCCACTGGTCTACCACTCTATTTTTTAGCCAGTACCAGACAATTTTGATGACTGATGCTTTATAATATAATTTTAGATCTAGTAAGGGTTTTTTCATTGAATCCCTGGAAATTCTTGACTTTTTATTTCTGCACATGAATTTAGTTACAATTTTTTTCTAACACATTAAAGTCATTTTTTTGAATTTTGATTGGTAGGGCACTAAACAAGTAGTTTAGTTTTGGTAGAATTGTCATTTTTATTATATTAGTTCAACAGTTCAACCTATCCATGAGCAGTTGAGGTTTTCCCACGTATTTAAATATGATTTTATTTGTGTGACAAGTGTTCTGTAAGTTTTTCAAAAAGTTTTTGAGTCTGCCTTGGCAGGTAGCCTTCCAGGTATTGTCTGAGGTTACTTTGAATGGGATTTCTCTTTCTAGCTCTTTCTGCTGTATCTTGCTAGTCTCTCTCTCTCTCTGTATATATATATATATATATATATATATATATATATATATATATATATATATATGTAAATGTTGAGGATTTATGAGGGTTTGTTTTATATCCTGCCACTTTGCTAAAGTTGTTAATTATTTCTAGTAGTTTTTTTAGATGCTTTTTTTTAATTCTCTAGGTATACCATCATATCATCTGCAAAGTGAGTCTTGTCTCTTCCTTCCCAATTATAATTCCTTCAATTTCTTTTTCTTCCCTTATTGCTGAAACTAAAACTTCTAACACAATATTGAATAGTAGTGGTAATAATGGGCACCCTTGCTTCACCCAGATTTTATTGGGAATGCCTCTAGCCTATCCCCATTGCTTATAATGCTTGTTTATGGTTTCAGATAGATACTGTTTATTATTCTAAGAAATAATCCATTTATTCCTATACTCTCTAGTGTTTTGGTAGGAATGGGTGCTGTATTTTGTCAAAACCTTTTTCAGCATCTATTGATATAATCATGTGATTTCTGATAGGTTTGTTATTGATGTAATTAACAGTACTAACAGTTTTCCTAAAAGTTGGTTCAATAACCAACCCTGCATTCCTGGGATAAATTGTACTTGGTCATAATGTAGTATCCTAGTGATAACTTGTTATAATCATTTTGTTAAGATTTTATTTAATATTTTCGCATCTATATTCATCAAAGAGATAGTCCTATAATTTTCTTTCTCTGTTTTAATTCTTCCTGGTTTAGGTATCAGCACCATAATGGTGTCATAGAAAGAGTTAGGCAGAGTTCTGTCTTCAAGTATTTTCCCAGAGTTTATATAGAATTGGAAAGAATTGTTCCTTAAATGTTTGATAGCATTCACTTGTGAATTCATCTGGCCATGGAGATTTTTTTTTTAGGGAGTTCAATAATGGCCTGTTGAATTTTTTTTTTGAGATAGAGATATTTAGGTTTTTAATTTCCTCTTCATTTAACCTAGAATATTTATAGTGTTGTAAATAGATTGTCAAGTTTATTGGCATAGAGTTGGGTAAAATAATTCTGAATTATTACTTTAATTTCTTCTTCATTGGTAATGAGGACCTATACTGTTTTAACACTATCTGCACCTGACTGAACTGTGGCTAAAAACCTCCCATTGGCTTTCTCACTCTTCTGTCACACTGGACTTTACTTCCCCTCTTCTCCTAAAGAGGCAGATCTTCGCTGAAGATCTATGATACCTACTGTTGAAAATGTCTTTGGATCTTCTAGCTTGAATGTCTGTGCAGAGGCTTGTTGTAGCTTTGATAGGGAAAAGCTCTAGGAACATGTTAGCGTCACACCACCATCTTGGATCTAACCTGGAAGCCTAACAATTTATTAAAAGACTTCTTTGATGCATTTTATCTCTTTCCAATATATGTTCATTTATGGTTTGAGTCCTTTGTGGACCTCTCAAAGATTCTTCAAATATTTTTTTTAATTTTCATTTTTTTATTTGACTGAATTTTTTACTCCCAAACTGTCATTCTTTCTCTCACGAAAAAATGAGTTAGTATAGAATATATCTCCACTTAACCCCATTTGCCTCACAAAAACCTAAAAATAATAGAATGCATCTCTTTTTCTGTTATTGTAAAATTTGATAATATTTGATGTATCTTTTAAAATTTATTTTCTAAACTTATTTCCTTGACTTTTTTCCCCATTAGTCTTCTGAAGTATTCTCAATGAAATCGGAGTAGCTCCATTATCATTCATAGCTTCTTGTATTAAAGTTGCCAGACCAAGAATTTTTCTTATTAAGAATTTTGCCAAAGATTTACCTTTAAAATATTTGTATAAACATTTTCTCTTTTTAATCATTTTGCTCTTAGTTAATCTAAGAATTAATTGTTTTGTTTTTACTTTGATTTCATTCTTACATAGTACATTTTTATAGATTTATCCCCCTCATGACTAAACTTTTCTAACCAAGAAAACCTGTTGTTATACTAATAATATAGGGATCTCATTTAAAAGGTAAACATATTTTATAATCATGGCAAACATTCTTTTAAAAATATTAGGACACTCCTGCTTCCTTAATGGGATAAGAAAAAAAAGAAAAAAATTCTAGTAACAAATATTCATTTTCAAACAAGCATTATTTCAATGTGTTGATACACACATACATATGTATACATGTAGATATATACACACGTACATACATATTTGTAACAGAGAACATTTCCAAACATTCTATCACTTTATCACTGAAATTAGGAATGGTCATTGAATTGACTTTAGTCCTTACAGCATTCAAAGTTGTCTGTTATTATTATTATTATTATTATTACTAAATAAATTATTCTTTTCCTGCTGATTTAATTCATCAGTGTTGACTTCACAACTGCCCATTTTAGTAATATTGATTTATGTTCAAATTATTTTGCTTACTTTTTTCTGCATTCATAAAAACCTTTCTTGCCTTTTTGAAATTGTCTTCATTTCAAATATCACTTTTTTATTAAAACTTTTTTATTTGCTTTCATTGTAAAATATAGAATTTATTTGATGTGTATTATATTTTTAAAAATATTTCTCTCTCTCTTTTCTCATTATAAACTTCCTGATAATTTATCTGTTTGGATCCAGACTTATCTTTGTCTTTTCTCTCCTGGACAATTTGCTTTTTAAATTGTTTCATTCTGACTAGTATTTCTCAGGAATTTATACTTACTCTTTGGTTCCCCCTTCCCTCCAGTTTTTCATATGCACTTTTTTCCCCCTTTCACATACCTCTGGTCCTAGATGACCCTTGACCATATTTAGTTGGGGAGGGTGTAAAGGCCTAGTTGTATGCATGTAAGCATGTGTGTACTTCATACACATATGTGCGCATATATGGATACATATATGTCTTGCAATATATGCATTCAGATAAACCCATGAACAGATAAGCACATCAAGATGTCGACACACATTTTTACATATATGTATTTTTTTGTTTATATTTACAAGTATATGCATGTGTATGCTTGTACATATAACCACTATGGCACAATATGAAAGAATCCTGGGATTTGGAGTAACAGTATCTGATATTAAAACTTAAACTACCACTTACTACTAGAATGACCTTGAAAAAGTCATCAAATTTCTTTGAACTTTACTTCCTCACCAGTAAGATGAGAGGGGTATATTAGATGATCTCTAAGAAGTCATACAAATATAAATATATCATCTGAGGAACCTATGTTCACATATTCATAGAAAAAAATGAATTTGAAAAAGAATACAATGTATGTATGGTAAGTATCTGTAATCACCATAAATAAAAATGGAAAGACAAAGCTTTGAGCAATGAAAGGCATTGTTACCCATCTCTTAACAAATGTTACACAAAAATGACATAATCACAGAATTAAAGATTTTGAATTTTGAAATGAACTTCAAAAATCATCTAATTCCACTTTAAAAAAAAAGAAAAAATCATAAGAAACAGACAATAACAGCAATGAGATGAGTTTTGACAGAACATTCAAAATCAATAATGTCTAGGAAAGGAATTTTTCTTAGTCATCCATCTGTTTCCAGTGACAGTTGAAAATTCAGTGAACAATGAATGAGATAACATCACATTGGCCTTAACTCTGACTGCACCATGTATTAAAAGATTGAACTAAACATTGAGTTTTATTCTGAATACTCTCTGACTTGTCTTCATTTCATATCAGTACTACAAAGCACATTCATAAAAACAATTAAAGAAGGCAATGTTCCACAAGCTAGCAGTTTGATTAAAAAGAAAAACCCTAAGCAGTTTAGAATGAGGGAAAATAATTTACATCATCTGCACACAAATTCACTGCTCTTTGTAGTCTAAGACATGTTGCTTGTGTTCTCTCTCAGACTTCTCTTATGAGAATGGTAGCAAATGTACCTGAGGTATCTACACAAAAAGCTACATATAAACACAGTTGTTAGTATATGATAAGTATGAAAATAAGTTAAGACTTAAAGACGTTATTTACAAGTTTTATCATTGCTCTTGTGTTCAAATTTAATAAGACAATTATTACTGTCATATGAGATCAAAACTGATAGAAATAACGTTTACAGTATGACACAAAGTTGTTAAAATTGAAATTACATTTTATATTTATTCAGTCTTATCTTTTTATCCCACATTACTCTTTTGGGCATGGAAGTTTTTTAGGCATCATTTTAGGGATAAAATTATATATCGATTTCCATGTATGTTCATGTCATTTTTCTAATTTTATAATGTCCTATCACTTCAGGCCCACCAGGAATGATTATACACAATATATATTTTTTTTGCAGAATGAAACAATGGAAAAAGCATTCAAACAAATGAGTTGTTAGAAATTTATAGTTAAAATTTCTTCTGCCTTTTTGAAACACTCTAAATATTTATTGTCTTTTTTTATTGACAAAAAAGGAGTACTTCTAGAAACCTCTGTGTTGAATTAATGGGAGACATACAAGAATTAAGTGAAGCACTATCTTAATTTTCATGAAGTTACTTGATCCTGACAATTTCCTTAATTCTTACCAACCTTTTGTGTATTTGGATTAGTTCTGTATAGATTCCATATAAGCTCTATATATGTATGTATTTATATATATATGTAGTGATAGAATAGAAGGAATAATTTTCACAGTGGAAACTGCTTATGGTTTATTTGTTTTAGTATATGTTTTTATTTCAATACCTACCACAAGTCCTGTGACATTGCAGAAATGTAATAAATGGTGGTTATTGAATTGATAGATTTTTTTATATTATAGAAAAATACTCTTATCCAGGAGATCACTGATGTTTTTGAGAATTTTATATTTTTAACAAATGGTAATTATCTATTTTTATTTCTGAGAAAGTAGCTTTTCAAATTTAATGCACCCATGGTTTACATCTAGCTCAAAACTGACATTCAAACACTAATTTCTGTCATATCAAAGGTCTTTTAAAGCCAATGTCTATGTTTTTATTCTCCTTGGTCAGATTGAAAAACATATAGAATATTTAATTTGGGAGGATCAGTCAGTCCAACCCTTCCATGTCAATCACCTTTACAAAATCTTCAATAAAATCTTTTCTAGCATTCATCAAAGACTCCAAGTTATTGCATATCATTGCCTCCAAGGTAGTATAATCCACTTTGGAAAGTTCTATTTATAAGAAATTTCAGTATTCTAATCTGTCTACCTGCAACCCCAAAAGAGGGTCATGACGAATCTGACAAGATTGAAATGATTGAAAAACAGCAAAATTTCTTTTTAATAATCATATAAATTATCTAATTATTATGTAGATATGCCTATATTTGAATAGTATATTTTACTTATTAATTATGAGAAAAGTTGTTGCTTATGGTTCTAATTTCTGATGAATTATAAATTCCAACTAAATTGTTACATTAGAAATAAGGACTTGTAGGATGTTGTTTCCTTCTAAAAGGTGTTTGAGTATTTCCTGGTTTCCAATTGCCAATATTATATATATATATATATATATATATATATATATATATATATATAATATTTATGTTTAAGTCAATTTCATTCATCAAATAATAATTGCCTTTGTTAATTTTCTTCAACCATTTCCCTACCCCCACATGGACTCAAGTTGTATAGGTTATGACTGACATCAATGAACTAACTCAAGGACTAAAGTAATGATCATTTCTTTGTTGTTTAGTTTCATTTATCATGATTGTGCAAATTCTGTTATATTCTTATAAGTACAAATCTTATAGCCATGTATAGATAACTACAAAGTGTCATTGTTTCACTGGATAATGATCTATTTGATATGTACATGTTTTAAAATTATGTGTTTATCCTGTATCAATGAAATCCTATAATTATGAACTATGTTGTTGGTATTAAGGTCATTATGTAGATTTGAATAGAAGGCCTTTTGAAGTGTTCATGAGAATAATAATGATAATTTTGCATTAATAGCTCTATTTAACACAACATGTTAAGAGATGCTAAGTATTACCATATACTTTGTTTCCCAAGATACAAAGTACAACCATATGTTTGATAGTTTTTCAGTTGTGTGATTTTTTTGGGGGGGAATGAGGATCCAGGAGATCTGTATCTGTGATTCCACTGATATAAATTTTCACTGTAGCAATCCTTTCCATCAGTGTGGATCAGCAGTTCCTTACACAAAGAATCATAGATTTGAATATGGAAGGGACATTACAAGTCATGTAATCCAATACCTCAATTTTCACAGGGGAGAGGGACACAAGTAGAAACTATCCCAGAGAGATAAAGAGACTTCTCCAAGGTCAAAAAAATAACAAGATATAAAGGGATAAAAAGGCATGTGATCTTCCATCAAATCCAGTAATCTTTCCATTTTATTATGCTGTTTTTTGGGACCCCTCGAAGTTAAAATATTCTTCCTGTGGGCACTCAGAAAGTATAAATCAGATATAGGGCTTGAATCTAGTTATTGACTCCAAGTTCATCCCTCTTCTATCCACTGAACTGTGAATAGGTTATGCAATGTATTATCCTTATAGTCCAGAGTTGATGACATTAATGTGGATAAAATTTAAGTGGCACAATGAGTCACACATAGTTATGCTGGATTTTAATCAATTATTCTAACTCCTCTTATATGATACCTTGAAATATAGATGAATAAATTATCCTATAAAGGATAATAATAATAATAATAATAATAATAAATTATAACAATATTGCAAGAATGTATTAATCCCCTCCAAAAAAAATCTAAGTTTGAGTATTTAAAGTACATTAAGTGCTTGAAAATATATGAAATCAGAGAAGTTACTATACTTAACAAGTGGCAGGCTTCAAATTTACAATTCACGTTAGTTCTTCCTTGTCAACCACTCTTGATTCCTCATTTATAAGAGCTTTGCTTTCCTCAAATTGCCTTGCATTTATTTTTCACTTCAGAAAAAGTGAAATAATATCCTTGATATTTTACTTTTTTTTTAATTGTTCTATCCTCAGCAGATAATACAGAGCCTCATACAGAGGAAACGGTAAATATTCCTTAAAAGGAATTGTTACATTTGAACTTATCAGATGCAAATCATTTAGGATAAAGTTTCAAAATAATTAAGATTTTAACTTTCTGATAAGGTCTGAGGCATATTGATGAATATGACCATTCTATTCTTTCTCCTTTATAAAACTTTAATTTGTTTTTCCTCTCTGTCAATTACTATTTCTGTGCCTACTGCATTTCTAACATTTCAATGATCTTGGCTGATTCTCCATCTTTCTCTAGGGTTTCAGATATTTTATGCACTCCTTTCATTTCCAAATTGACTTATATTTCTTATTAAACAAATTCTTATTTCTAATATGAACTATGCCATCATTAATTCATTAATTTAATTTTGGCAAATAAATATGTTTTATTTTTACAATGGTAACTATTTTAGAATATGAAAAATTGCAGGTCCTATTATCCTGTTCAACAAAGTCTAAAATTAGTTTTAGTTCTCTGTCTTGATATGTGCATGAATTAATAGTAACATAAGAGTCATGTAGACAAATTAATTGGGGGCAGACCGACTGACTCCATCAGACATGTGATTGAAACTGCAGAAGGAGATAGATTTAACAGTGCATATTCTTTATAAATTCTTGAAAAAATATTCTTAAGTCTACTCAATTTAGGACAGATGTATAAACAATCAGTCATCTGAATCAAAATGATTTTAATTGTTTCATCACTTTTACACAAAGGGCATCCATAACAGATGATATCTACTTTTTAATTTCGCTTCAAAGTGTTTGGGTCTCTTTAGAAACATAGGGTTATGTTGGCAGATAGTTAAGACAGTTGATAGAGTATCAGTCCTAGAGTCAAGAGAAACTGAGTTCAAATGTTAAATATTAAAGATTTTGCATTGTTTCTTGAGGTCCCTAGAGATTAAATAATCTTCCTCTGGGCACCCAGATAGCTGTGTGACCCTGGGTAAGTCACTTAACTCTGATTTCCTTTTAAAAAAGAAGAGAAAGAAAAAAGAAAGAAAGAAAGAAACATTGCTGTTTTCATCTGCCAGGTCTAACTCATATAACTCAGAGATTTCCCCAATAGATATCTATTCCATTGACTTGCCAGGATCTACTTCCTGGGGTTCTCCTACAATGATAACAATTCGATTCAAAGATCAAAGAGAAATGAATGTAGCAAGACCCTTCTGAACACTTAGCTCTTAAATCCTCACAAACCACTCCTACTCCATGGATCCTAGATAGTCTGAAAATAATCCTGAGTCAAGTCAGTGTACAAATGCCTAAATCAACAGTCAGATTAGTTTTGAAGTATCCTTATCCCAGTCTGTTTTACTATACTTTCTCCAATATAACTTCTCATTAAATCATCTACTTCCTAACTCTTTCTTATTAATAGGAGGAGATGCAAGAAAAAGGAAAAAGAGAAAAATGGAAAATAATACACAGTTACATACATGTGCATGCATAAACATACTAGACATGCATTCCTTTATTTAACCTCAACTCTCTTCCTTTTGCTTGTGATCATGTACATTTTCAAGGTTTCCCTATTTGAAAAAAATTCAGAACATATATTTTTTTTCAATCCTGCTATGTTCTTAATATTTCTGAAAATTTTATTGATACATGGATTCTTTGGAGGGAAAATATGTAAATGCATATGGCATCAGAAGACTAGCACTGATTCTATTTCTTAGTACCAATGGGGAGCTTGACCATAGCATTGCTCCTTACTAATGCACATTCTTCAAAACTGAAAACTGAAAATGATAATACATCACTTCACAGGTGTTTAGATAGGGAGATATTTCAAGGCATTCATTTTAAATGAACCACTGTTATTGAAATTATTTTTGATATTCTTCCTTTCCTAAAACCAAAAATAGCATAGCATCCAATAAGTGTGATGCCACATTAAGAGATGGCAGAAATCTGAAATTTGAAGTTTGGAGTGATAATAGAGGCAACTTTAAATTTCTGTATAACTTGTTTTACATTTATTCATTTCTCTTGATTACTAGAATTCTGAAAGCAAAGGTGGGAGGTTTGTAATGCAATAATAGTTAAAATATTCATTAGTTTTACTTTGTATAGATGATTTCTTAGTTCCCTTCCAACTCTGAAATTCTGTTATTCTGTGATATACCCTTACTGCAAAATAGAGTATTATTGGTATCAATAGTTTTAAAATCCTAGAAATTCCAAATGAAAAAGTTTCTCAATAAATATGGATTTGAGATTTTTGTTTCATTTTCTCAAATGCTAAAAAAATTACATTAACTTCAATGGAAAGATATGTTGTTTCTTTTAATTGGAAAAAAAATCTTGTTTCCCTAGGAATAAAGAAATAAAATGTTCAGTTTAACTACTTTCGGTAAAGCAGAACTTCTGAAGTTAAAACCTTGAATTGGAAAAAGAAAAAAACAGTATTTTATTGAATCAGATTTTATGCTTTTAAAATGTTGGAAAATTGTTTATTCTCAGATTTTATTAAAATTGTTCCCAAGATAATTTTAAACTATATAACTGTGATTTCAGATGTCTTGATATGAGAAAATCTGTCAAATGAACATCACTCTGGACAAAAAAAATAAAATCTTAAATAGTTCATGTTTTGAGACATTTATTTTCTGTATTTTGCTAATGCTTTTGTTTTGTGTGTGTATGTGTGTGTGTGTGTGAAATTTCCATGCTATTCGCTTTTTTCTCTCCTACTATCTCTTTCTCTAGGCTTCTCTTAAGAGTAAAGAAAATGCCCTCTTTTTCCCTTTCTAAATTTTAATATGCTTTTAAAGAAAATATAGCCTTAGGAATTTTTACTTTTTCAGTTTCCTTAATTTATGTTTCATTGAGTTCAATTTCAAAATATTTATCAAGCCTCTACTACATTTTAGTTGATATGCAACTAAAACTGGATCATCAGAACTTTCCTCAGAACACCAAAATGTAGAAGATACTGAAATTCTTGCATTCCTTCATTAGACAGAAAAAAATAGGGTTTAATTCACTTTTCAAGATTATTTAAAAACAACTAGATAATGCCATACTTTCAACATCACTAAAACACTCCTGAATCTAATTTACAAATCTCATTTTATATAGGGGACAACTGAGGCTTAGCTACTCCAGAAGTACCAAACAGAGTGATTTGAATATTAGGTGCTTAATAAATGTTTCTTGAATGAAATAAAAGTAATAACTAAATTCTTCTAAATTTAAAAAATAAAGGGCTAAATTTGGGGAACATTTTATATTTATTTATCAAGAACAAAATATAATCTCTTATAAAAGGTTGATTTAAAAAAATTTCTAAGGCTGTCATGGTCTGTGGGTTATGTAGGAATGAAAGAGTGGAGATGATTGAAGGTTTGAATGTTTACAAAGGGCTCATTGATGAATTGGGCATTAAAGATGAGATTGCATATGAAAGATGAATATGATTGAGATAGACATGGTGAATATGGTTTTGATAAGTGGATGGGGAAAATACAAGAAGTCAAGAAACTATGGGAAAATGAGTGACCACTTAGACTGTGATGTGGAAATAATTGAAATAAGCTAAGATAGGTATAGTGGGGCATACCTATAGAAATATAAAAATCCTTAGCAATCAGGTGTTTAGAATTGATACAGAAACACAGAAGCACTGATAGATTTTAAGCAGGGTTTCTGACATCATATAATGTGTAAGCTACTTGACAGAAGAAATTAATTCAGGTGTTTTTTTTTAATCTACAAAGTCTGACACATAGTAGGTGTATAATAAAAGCCTGTGGGTTGATTGAGTGACTTTGTAAGTGGTACTTTAGGAAGATTACTATTATGTTAGTATGACAAATAGATTTGAGTGGGAGGGAGGTGCTATAGTCTAGGAGGAAGCCAATGAGATGATTTTGCAAAAATTAGGGAGTGAAGTGATAAGACCCTGGGATGAATAATGAACACATCTGAGCAATAAAAAAAAAAGAATAGTTAACACTTGAATATTTTCCTTGGCTTTTTAAAAAGTCTTTATTTCTCCCAAGTTCATTTTTTCCATTGTGTTAAAATGTCTGTGAATGCCCTTCATCTTCAAATGAGACTACAACATCAGAGAGGTGATGCCATGACAAGTAAATAAACTGGATTTTAATGAGGGTGTGCTGTCTTGTCACCAAAATATCTAGTATATATTACAGCTATAGATATTCTTATTATGTCCTCCTTAAAATTCTATGAATATTCCTTGTTTAAAAAGTTAACAATTTTTTAAAAAAAGTTTATTATTAAATAAGGAGATATTCCTAAACATGTTACACTTATCACCCTGAACATTTGTTTTCATTATGGGTTCATATTTTTAAACTAGTTTTCCTTCTATTTTTAATTTGCTGCAACTGTTTAAGACTGTAATTGTTTCAAAGGCAAGTGACTGGGAAATTTATAATATCATTGAAAAAAGCTAAGTAAATTATGAGTTAAAGGTGTTTTTGGAGGAAATTGTTACTTGATCAAGTCAGTTTGTCTTTCTTTTAATCTGTAAATTGAGTATAATAGTATTTGCACCCATCCATCTTAGCCTCTCTCAAAGGGAAGCTCAATTTCAAACACTATTCCAGAGAAACAAACTCATCTCAGTGATATCATGGCAAATGGAGCAGGGGACATAGAATTTTTTTTTTAGGTTTTTGCAAGGCAAATGGGGTTAAGTGGCTTGCCCAAGGCCACACAGCTAGGTAATTAAGTGTCTGAGACTGGATTTGAACCCAGGTACTACTGACTCCAGGGCCGGTGCTTTATCCACTACACCACTTAGCCGTCCCTACTTTATTTTTACTCAGGTACTCCTGACACCAAGGCTGAAGCTCTGTCCACTGTGCCACCTAGATGCCCAAGGGGACATTGAATTTAAAACTGTCTAGTATCCAGATTTTTATAAAATAAGAATTAAATAAATCTTTTTTAAATAGAGGGGTTGTTTCACATTAATTTGAGGCATTTTAAAAAAATAGATTATTGAGGACAATCTGTGAGCAGTTAAAAAGAGAGAAGACATGGTGAAACAATACGGTTTCATTAGGGAAAAAAGTCATGTTAGAGTAACCTAATTTCCTTTTTTGACACTCTCTTGACTGATAGATCAGGGGAATGCTATAGACATGGTACACCTGGAGTGAAAGCCATCTGATAAGTCTCTGATGACAACCTTGTAAAAAGATAGAAAAATATAAACTGGATTTCAGAACACTTAGGGAGAATCAAGAATTGGTTGACAGGCAAATCCCAAAGAACAGTGATTAATGTATCTGTGTCAACCTTGAAGGAGTCCTCTAGTTGAGTATTATAGGGATCAATTTGTCAGTGTTACTAAAACATTTAAAAGTATATCAAAATTGCAGATGACATGAAACTGAGAGGTAGTTCCATTACTGATCATATACAATTATTTACCAAGAGTATTTGATTCTGTAGTGGAGCTTGGTGGCACAGTAAGTAGGACAAAAGAAATGGAGTTAGGGAGGCTTTGGTTCAAAATCCCAATCTGGATACTACTTTGTGGTAATTTACTTAACCATTAAGAGTTGTTTTCTCATCTGTAAAAGTTTGGAATTTGTAGTTTTGAGGATAAAAGATAAAATAAATAGGTATAATGTTTTGTAAAATTTACAACATTATATAACAGATAGCTATGATTAGAGGCAACTAGGTATTCTGGTTCAGAGTCCTGTATGGAGTTTTCAACCTGAAATTAGTGAAATCTGAGTTCAAGTCTGGCTTTAGATACTCAATAGTTATGTAATCCTGTTCAAGTCAGTTATTTACTTTTTGTCTCAGTTTCTTTATCTTAATAGGTGAGGATGAAATGATATATTTTTAATCCACATTGAGAAATTTAAAGTGCAATATAATGCTAGCTCCCATTGTTATTATTATTGATTTGCTGTTATTGTTATAGTTCTAGAATATTTTCCATAGTTATGATTTTCTCTCAACTAACAAGACTCTCTTTCATATTCATTAATTCTTGCCTGAACTGTTCTATAATACCTTCATTCCTTCCACTGAATCCTTTCTTCCTCTCCTTCCCAAACTTCTCAAATACACTTCATTAACAAAGTGACCTTGCTAATAAGCAGTTATAAGTATATTAATCCTTTGGCGATTCCTTATGGTTCATAAAACTCCTGTCTGGCAGTCAAAGTTCCTCACACTGTCATGATCCTATCTTTTTAACTTTTTTTTGAAAAATCACTCCCTTTCTAACTAGGAACCTTTCTATCTTCAGATCATTCACTGATTTCTCAACTTTAAGCTTAGCTTTATTTGATGATCTATCCCTCCTTGAAAGCATTCCTGGAATTCCATCCCTTCCCAGAAGCCTACAAAAATTCCTTCTCTCCCACATTGTTTTAGTAATGTAGCGAATTGTTTTGTAATTTTCTAGAACAACTCTCATATGATTTTGTGTAATGTAGATACCTATGTTGACATTTCATTCCTTTATTAAAATTGGCATATAAGTTCCTTTGTAAATAGAGGTTATTTCATTCTTTGAACTTATGATGATTTGTTTGTCCTTCATTCTTGAAGGTTATGATATCAATGAGGTGATGTCCTGACAAGCCAGAGAATTGGATTTGCGTTGGGGGCGGGGGGTGTTGTGCTATGTCACTAGTCTCATTTTCTCCTCTGGAGTCATTTGGATCCAGTGGTTAGATATAAATCCAGATAGAGATGGCCCTGGATGTGAAGCAATCAAGGTTAAGTAACTTGCCCAAGGTCATACACTAGTAAGTGTCAAGAATCTTGGGCCAGATTTGGACTCAGATCATCCTGACTCCAGGGCTGGTGCTCTAGCCACTGTACCAACTACTTGCTTAGCAATTGATAATTATTTAACAAATTCTTGTGGATTGATTGAGGGTAGAAACCCTGTAATCTAAATTTAAACCTTCCTCTAGTAGCTACGCAGAGCAAATGATGAAGAATTTTTTTAAAATTGAATTGTTCTGTACCATAGTTAGTAAGTGGCTCAGCAGGCAATTATTATGTTTACATTGAGACAGAAGGGCAATTAAGTGACACAGTAGATAGAGTACTGACCCCGGAGTCAAGAGGACCTGAGTTCAAATTCAACCCCAGATATTTACTAGCTGTGTGACCTTGGGCTAGTCACTTAACTCTAATCATCTCATCTCACATCCAGGGCCATATCCAGTCATCTTAATTTATATCTGACCAATAGATCCAGATGGTTCTGGAGGAGAAAGTGAGGTTGGTGACTTAGCACTCAAATCCAATTCATTTACTTGTCATGATATCACCTTCCTGAGGTCATGGTCTTCTTCAAAAATGAAGAATAAAAAACAACAACTTTGTAACTATCACCAAGCTAAGTACTAAAAATAAAAAGAAAGGTAGTAACAGCTCCTTCTTTCAAGGAGCTTGAATACTAATAATAATCTTTGTAGACAAGGAGACAATGTCTAGGTAAGTACATAGAAGATGTTCATAGAAGATGTAAGATATTCTTAGAAGGAAATGTCCAGCAATCGGGCAAACTAGGAAGGTGTCAATGGAAGCAAGGAATAAGGATTTATTAAGCACTTATTCTTTGCTGTGCACTGTGCTAAGATGAATTTTGGAAAAAAGTGAGAAATTCTAAGAATTGAAAATAAAGAGTAAGAGAAATATAGCTATGAAGGATAGTCAGTACAAAGACATAGAGATAGTGTTGTTTGTGAGAAACAACTATAGGATTAAAAAGTTGGAGAGACAATGGTAATTAGGCATGGCTATTTAATCATTTTATTAAAAATGTAAGAATTTTAATAAAAGAGGTCAGTGGCCCTCTCAAATGCCAAAGACCCTCATGGTAGTTGACTCCAGTCTTATATGACCCTGCAAAAGTAGGTGTTCTAAAGGGTAACACCAGTTCTGATTAATTAATAAGTAATTGAAAAAGAATGAAAATTAGAGTGACCTACTGGACTCTGATTATGTCATTTACTTCTAAATTACCCCTATCCTTGAGCAATGTAATCAACAAAAATATCCCCACCCAAACCCATAATGGGACTAAATTCCTTGTAAGGCTGTGTGGAGTATGACCAAAATTGAGAAGAGTAAATTCGATCTCATATCATTAATGTCCTTCAAAAGACTGAATTTTGAGATAAGGAGGAAATTCTGGATCTCCCCAAATCATTGATTATTCATAATTGTTGCTCTCACAGAATATGACAGTATTATTGGACCAAACAAGTTTCAGATGGGAGCAATCTTTAAGAAAACTGGAAAAAATAGAAGATTGGGTTCTGAAGAGCTTTAAACATTAAACATAGATTTTTTTCTTTTGTTTTTGTTTTCATATTTTTTCTCAGGAAGAAGAAAATTCAAAGACCTTGAACATAAGCAGATAATTCATCAAGGATAGCATTAATTGCTGAAAGAAATATGACCTCCAGATCAAAGAAATTGGTTCAGGCATCAAAGAATAAATATATTAAAACAAAAGAAAAGAATCTAATACTTTATGAAAAAAATCTTGAGAATATGAGGAAAACATGGAATCAAATTGGCTGTAAGTGTTTTAAAAACAAATGAGAATTATCAGATGAGAATTTTTGGGTCACATAGCAAAAATAATGGATATAATAAGGGAAAAAAGGGTGGAATTTGTAACCGTGGGTATCACCAAAGAAACAAAAGAGAAAGCAATAGATTGGGAATGTAAAAATAGATAAGTACTTGGAAAAAGAAAAGCAAAAAACAATATTTTCTCTATGCAAGAAAAAGTATAAAAAACAAGAGTTTTTGAGAAAAGCAAATAATTATGAATTTCCCAGTAGAACACAACAGTACATAAAAACACAAGTACTATTATGCAAGAAATAATGTAAGACAACTGCCCAGTACTTCTAAAATGCCAATAGGACTTGCCTTCAGAAAAACAGACAAATAGCATCACCAACAAAAAGGGATACAAACTCTAAGACACATCAAATCTAATACTTCTGAAAACTTCAAAAACCCTTAAGAAACAAATTTTGCAAGGAATCAAGAAATGTAAACAAAAACAATTTCAATAAGACAAGATTATTTTGCACTCACCAGAAAACTCAAGAGGAATTTATAGACATAAATTAAAACAGGTGTTCAGTAAAAACCAGATATTTAAAACATCCTTAGAAAGAAAACCAGAATTGAAGAGATCATTGGCTTCTCAAATGACCAGTAAAGAGAAATATAGGCGGTGTGAAAAAATAGCACATTCACAGATATTCTGATTCCATTCTAACTATATGTAATAGAAATTCAGTCATTAAGATTTTACAAATTATTTTATTAACCAATTGAAAGACCAAGTAAGTTAAACGTGCCTATTTTATACTATTATATGTACTTGATAGGTTGTTCATTAAATTAATATATAAGGATGAGCACCTTGAATAGGAAGTTAGATAAGAAAAAGAGAAATTACTGGGTAGGAATTTGGAAAATATGCACTGCTTCCAATGAAATTAAATTATTTGCTGTTCTCATAACACAAACATTCCAGGAATATCATTGGACTTTTAAATCAATATTCTCTATTGGGATTACATGATTGTAAATCATGGAAAACCATGATCTCTCAAATAACTGAGAGAATAATGTAAATAAATATGGTAGACATATGCATGATGTTCCAGAGAATATTGATTGGTTAAATTATCAAAGTATATTATCAATCACAACTGATATGAAACAGGTGGTATAAAGACATTCTATAAAGACATAAAAGTATAAATGTATAAAGACACAATACATACAGATGAGCTCATCGTGGAAAAAGAAAAACAAAAATATTAGTTTTCTAAAGACATTCTGTCTTTAGAAAATCTTACATTTTAAATAAAAAGGAAAATCTTTGATATTTATGGAGTATTTAGAAATAAATATGGACAAGAATTGCCCAGGATGAGAAATTGTAAATTGTCTTGTTCTTTTGAGTACAGATCACATCAAAGATGAAGGTACATGTTCCCAAGGTACCAAAATGAGGCCAGAGTGAAGTAGATTGCCAAGATAGCTATGTTGAGATTGCCATTAGATGAATAGTAAAACTTCTGATTTTAAAAAAGATCAGTAATGGAAAATGCTAGAATGAGCAGAAACATGCATAATTTAGAAATTTCTCTTTTGGATAATGTAAAATTATAAGAATCAGATAAGGCAATGCTTCTCTGTTCTTGAGAGAGATAGAAAAAGAATCTGATTAGACTGATCAAAATGATTGGATTTCAAGCAAAGCTAAACTAAAGTCTTTCCTGGAACTAGCATAAAATTTTGACTAATAATATATTTCCATAGGACTATTGGAAGTAGAATAAAACAAAATCTGCAAGCAGCATTTTGATATCATGTGACCAGGTACTATATACTGCCCTGGTGCTTGTTAACACCCCAAACTCTACAGTGTATAGGGTAGATAAACTTGTTTTCTTTAGAACAGAAAAATGTAAGGAAAATGTGACAGAGAATTGAAGTTTCCTTTAAGTGTACCAAATCAGTATTTTTTTGCTCTTAATATCCTCCTTCATTCACACATTGGAGGAGCAGTGCAGAATTGTAGAGAGTAAATCTATAAACCAAGAAGACCTGGATTAAAGACCTGCCTAAAACATACTGGCTATAGGACCCTGGGCAAATCATTAAAATGTTCATTACTCTAACTTCAGAGAAGAAAATGACCTGTGTACAGTGACAAAGGGAGCTTTCTTAACTAAAATTGTACCAAGTGAAACCCTAGGTTCACCTTAAATGAGTTATTATTTTTAATTAAAATTATAGAAGAAAGAATAATTGAAAAAGAAAATGCTAATTATTTTTGAACTGTCAAAGTCTAGCCATCATATCTGAACAGTCATGAACAAGTACTATCATTCATCTGAAAACACCTGCTCAAACAGGGTAGAAATAAACTTCAAATGGCTACCTTTGAAGAACTGAAGGTAAAAACCCCATAATTCATAGTGTCCATTTTA
The DNA here is from genome assembly GCF_037893015.1 of Macrotis lagotis. Classification (NCBI taxonomy): domain Eukaryota; kingdom Metazoa; phylum Chordata; class Mammalia; order Peramelemorphia; family Peramelidae; genus Macrotis; species Macrotis lagotis. The sequence continues at coordinate 529,850,238 of NC_133658.1, forward strand.
CTATTATAGCACATATTTGTCAGTATCAAGGGTCCACACAAAACAGGCTGGAGATCAAACCTGAGCCATCACAACTTTAGTATGCCCAGCAAGCTACGAGTGGCTTTTACATTAAAAAAAAGTAAAAACCATTCTTAGTTTGTTGGTGATAAAAAAAATTCAAAAACAAAAGCTAGATATTGAGTTGGGTTTAGCCTTTAAGTCATAGTTAGCCATCTGCTGTACAAGATCAATTCAATTTTCAATTTACTTTTACGTGAATATTGCTATTTCATCATGAACATGTCATGTGGTAAACAGAGAATGTTGAAAAAAGTTAAATGAATTACTGAAATCCATTTGTTGAGCAAACAGCATAGTCAGCAGTGGAACTATGGTATTTTGACTTTTGGACCAGTGAGCATTTCTTTTTATCATTGACTTCTTTACAATGAATAGTGTTATGATGAAACTTAAGTGGATATCTTATATGCCCAGTAATAAACTTCTATGTCAATCAATTAATAAACATTTTATAAACACCTATCAAGTGCTCATTGTGATTGACACTGGGAACAGAAAGACAAATATCAAACATTAAGAGATTATTTTTATCACCTTTTATAAAAATTAAGGAAATTGGATCCAAAATAACTAGAAATGATTAAAAGTTTCAGAAAGTATTTTTTAAAATATCATGACTATGAAGGAATTTTTTCTTTTTTCTCCTTAATATATTACAGAAATGTATGTTATCCTGACTAAATGTTGCAAACTATATGCAATTTGTTAACATCACAAACAATAAAATCATGAAAAATATTTAAAATGATTTGATGTTACATAGACTTAAAAGAATAGGTATATGGTTGTACACTTAGAACAGATATAATAAATCATTTTATAGTGGATATGCTACTTATTAGAAGTTAAATTGGGAGCAGCTAGGTGGAACAGTGGATAGAGCACTTGTCCTGGAGTCAGGAGGACCTGAGTTCAAATCTGACCTCAGACACTTAATAATTGCCTAGTTGTGTGACCTTGGGCAAGTCACTCAAACCCTATTGCCTTAAATAAAAATAAAAATTTAAAAAAAAGTTAGATTAAATCCACCTAAAGTTTCTAATTGTCATTAATATATGTTAATAGAGGAATAGGAAAGTTTTAAATTTGTGACAATAACTTTCACAAAAATAAGTAAATTCCATTTTATATAATTTCTATTACTTAAAATTGATTACTTGTTATGTAAAAAAGATAAAAGCTTTCCATAATGTTTTAGTATCTCACTCTACAATTTGATGTCATACATACACACATGTATATACACACACATACAAATACACAAACCTAATAATGGTAATAGAAGAACATTTAAGTGTAAAAAATTAAAAAAAGTCATACTCTTTGGATATGTATTATGCTTGGGAATTCTTTATCACCTTGACTCATACAGTGATGGAAAAACTTTAGAATTTTGTCTGTGTAACTTTTTATTTTTTATTGAACCTTTTTAATATGAAAGTTCATTTTTAAAACATCTAAAACATTAGGTCCATATGAATTGAAACAGAGACTATATTTTATGTCAATGTGATAAAACTTAAGAAATAACAGTAGAATAGAAATGAAAGGTTCCTTGTGCTAATTTGGCATATAATGTTTTGATTTGAATTCATTCTGATGTTAGATGTTGATATTTAATTTAATCTAGTTCCTGTTATTTTCTTTTTTGATTCCACTTTATATGGTCTAGGAATTAAGACAAAGATAGATATGCCATGGAAAGCAATATATTTTTTCTGTAAGAAAGAGAAAACAGCTAGAGCATTGGGTATAAGTCTCATCTAATAGGAAAGTAATTCCAAAGGGAGTGGTTAAAACTTCCACTGACAAAAACATATCGAGTCCTTTACAGAATAAGGGCATTGCTAAATCCAATAACCCTCATAGGGATGTGGGGGTCTAGTTCCTGCTTAAACTAAATAAATTAAGGTACAGACAAGCCTCTCTCCTTTCACATTAGGACAAGAGACAGAATTCTGAGCTGCCAATTTTGCAGCCTCTTCAGCCTGAGGGAACTGCAGACAATTCTTGTTGATTAGGAAATTGTGATGATTACAAGAATTGCTGTGGAAAAAATATGACAAGTGTACACAAGTACTTCTTAACTGCAGTCATTAATATTCATAGAAACCACCTGAGCAAAAGACATTGGGCTTGTACTGTAAAGTTAAAAGGTTTTAAACTCTAAATTTAGAGTAGTCATTAAAGACTGTTTATAAAAACAAAAATACTATTTTCAACAGGGGAGCTATTAGGAGAAAGAAAGTACCTTTATATGCACCTAATTAAAGAAAATTTAGCAGTCAGAATTGAAGGAAATTTGGTTTTTCTCTACTTTTACAGTTAATCAACAAGCAAAAATATGTGCCAAACACTGGGCTAGCCACTGATGATCCAAAGAAGAAAAGCAAATGAATCTTGCTCTCGATAAGCATATTCTACTGGAGGACAAAGCATGTATATACTCATATAATGATATAGAAATATACATAAAACAAATATGTTAATTTTGGAGGGAATGTTCCTAAGTTGGGAGGAAGAAGAAAGGTTTCAAGTAGAATTAGACAGGATTGTGATTTTAAAAGGGTGAAAGTACAGGAGTGTATTTCAAATAAGAGTAGATTCTAATAAAAGGCACAACTGTGGGAGATGGGTTACTATCTATAAAGAACAGAAAGATGAGCTTGACTAGACCATGAATGTTAGAAGTTGAGTGCAGTAGGACAAATATTCCTTCTTATGCACATTGTTCAAGTTTTAAAATCCCAAGATCCTCCTCAAGACTAAGCCCTCTGGTTCGGGAGACTAAAATTCAGCATATTGACCTCAACTTGCCATCACTCCAATACAAAATACCCAGGGATCTTTTAAATTTTGTAGATCACAAAGATTAATTGAGTCAAGGAAGTTTCATTTATTTGAATCAACTCAAAGTGTCCTCAATGTCTGACTTTGCTGAAGATCCTCCTCCTGCAATGACTAAGTAAATACCCTTTTGTTCATTTGGAATAACCCATGGGTATCTCAATTTTGTTCTATTATTACAATTAAACTACCAGAGATTAACCCAGAACAGGGAATAATACAAAATGTACAAAAGTTTGCACTTCAATCTAGACAACACATATAGCCACTGGAACTTGGGTGAAATCATCATATTTGTTCTTTCAGTATCTCATTTTGTTCCCTGTGTAGAGAATGAGCTGAAGAATAGAGAGACATATTTCTAAAGAACAAGTTAGTTCCTGGTACTTAGTAGATATTTAATAAATACTTGTAATCTTCCTCCCCATACTCTTTCTCTTATTTTTAGTTGTTTTTTTTTTTTTTGTAAGGCAATAGGGTTAAAAGGCTTGCCCAAGGCCACACACCTAGGTAATTATTAAGTGTCTGAGATTAGATTTGAACTGAGGTACTCCTGACTCTAGGAAAGGTGCTCTATCCACTGTGCCACCTATCCGCTCCTCCCTATACTCTTTCTAAAAGAGGAAATGTAACATAAAGCCCAGTGCCCTCATACAACTTTCTAAATTTAAGTTTAGAGCTGTTGCTAATTTACATTGAGGACAGAAGTTTCTATATCTGCCATCTCCTACACTTCTGAACTAATATATCTGAGTGTCCTTGCTTTGAAAACTGAAGTCTTTGATAAATTAGTTAAATCAATCTTTTCAATACAAAAGTGAAATTCTCAATTTTCAATGTAAGTATTCAATGAATGATTGAATTCACATACTGAAATTAACTTAATATTTCTATTCCAAGTTATTTAATATATTCTTACATATTCTGCATAATATATTGTCTTATAATTAATATATTTTCAAAATGGAGTTAATAATCTGTTATTCATTTATTTTAAGTCTAGCATCATTGAGTTCTGTTCATTATCCAATTACCACTGATTATTTTGTTGGTGAAATTTGCTCTAGAGGAAAGTCATCTTCAAGCATATCAACTGGGCAGGGCAACAACTATATCCAGAGTAACTCGAATAGAATAGATATAATAATCTTCCTATGTGGTCATGAGTATGGCTTTTTCATCTTTCTGGACTTCATTATTTCTTAAATATTACATGAGATATCTAGACAAGATAATTTCTAAGATTTATTTTGTTCCTACACATTGTAATACTATTGGTATAAACTTTAAAATTTCTGAATTCTAATGGTGTATATTAAAGTTACTTATTAATAAATATAGAGAGAATTATTAGTCCCATTTAAGATCTTCATAAAATGACAATTTATTCAACTTTGTCTATCATCTTCCATAACTTTATGCAAGATTATTCATACTATGCTCTAAATATTTCATTGTTATTCTCATTCTCAGTTATGGTGACTTAATTTGTAAGGTATTTAACATCTGAAAGGAAGTTCCATTGCAGAATCTTTCACATTTTGAAGTGGTGATCAAGTTTAAAAGAACCTTGGTAAATTGTGGTTTTTAAAATGTTCAAACACAATCTATTCTTTTAAGTAAATCACTTCTTGATTTTACATTTCTATGACTGGTTGATTTAACCAATCTTCATAAGTTATGCAAAACCAGACTTTAACATAACCCAATGATGAAGCTCATAATCTATTTTCTTTACGAGAACTCTGATCCCCTAATAAGCCCCCCCCCAACTCCATTTCACATAAGGTCACACAAGAAATATAATATACATTTTTTCAATTACTATGTATAATACTCAGAAAAGTATATTGGTATATAAGAGGGAATAAAAATCAACTTGTTGTTAAATATACATAAAAGTAAAATGCAATGCTTCCATCAAGGAAATTAGAGTTCCCATCAAAAGTCTATATAATGTATTTCCTTATTCAATTCCTCCCTCCCCTTTTAGTAGGTATTTTAGGAGTTCTCCATTAAAGTGTTATTTTAATGATTGATAACATCATGGAAATCACTATGGCTCATATTCATCCATCATCTTTATATGATTTTAAAATAAATTTATTTTCTAATCTGGCATTGTCTTTGGCAGACATTTCTCTCTGGCAAGTGTTTGCTGACTAAGGTGCTTTTAGCTTTTTTATATTTATATGACAATTAAATCACATTGATTAAATTTATGAAATTGTTATGATAATTCTATATAATTCTTATTGATCATTTCTCATTTCTGATAACAAATTATATATTTAAATAATTTAGTAGTAGACTATTTCAAATTTCACATCATTATATCTTTTTCTTTTTCATAATAATGTTTCTTTTGCATTTGGAGGAGTTTAATTCTCATGAGTTGATGGTATTAAGGTGGTAATGTAAATATTAACCAAGTCAGGTAATCTGGAAAATCTCCTAGATAAAGAAGGGAACACTCACAGTAGTGTAATTATATGACCTTGAATAATTGATGGACTGGACTTCAGACTCAATATGACTTAGTAGTGGTTTAATATGATAGTCAAACTAATTAATATAATATTGAGTTCTATTAGTAGGACATAGTTTCCAGGAATAGGAAGATGACAATTCAACTATGCTTCTCAGGTCTCTATTATCATTATCATCATCATTATTATTGTTTAGGTTTTTGCAAGTCAAATGGGGTTAAGTAGCTTGTTCAAGGCCACACAGCTAGGTAATTATTAAACGTCCAAGACCAGATTTGAACCCAGGTACTCCTGACTCCAGGGCCGGTGCTTTATCCACTGCGCCACCTAGCTGACACCATGGTCTCTATTATTTTCAATTATAAGCACCATGTTTTAAGACAATCTAAAAATAAGTTGGACGTGGCAAATACAATGGTGAAGGGCTATGATTTTATGATATATAAGAACCGGTTGAAAGAATTAGAGATGCTAAGCCTGGAAACAAGAAGAATCAGAAAGTACAAGATAACTGTATTCAAGTATCTGAAAGGCTATTATATGAAGGAGAGAGTATATTTGCCCATTTTGGCAATATAAAGCAAAGTCAAGGACAGTAAGTAAAAGCTGCAAAGACACAAATTAGATGTGAAGTCAGGAGTAAAATGCTTCAAAATTACAGTTGTCTAAAAGAAGAGTGCTTTACACCCCATCAAAAGATAAAGATTCCCCTTGGAAGTATTGAAGCAGATTATAGATAATCCATTTTTTTGGTATCTAATACATGAAATCCCTTCATATATATGAAGTTCCATATATGTGTACATATATATTTATATACACACACATATGACTATTGACTTCTTATCTAATTCTCCAGTTCTATGATTCTAAATTCGTTACAGTAGAAAATAAGTTTCTCACCTATGAGCATACTTAATTACAGAACTTATGAATGTGTAGTCAGAACAAAGTAATGATCAATGTATCATCTCTTTTTTTTTTAGGATTTTTGCAAGGAAAATGAGGTTAAGTGGCTTACCCAAGGCCACACAGCTAGGTAATTATTAAGTGTCTGAGACTGGATTTGAACCCAGGTACTCCTGACTCCAAGGCTGGTGCTTTATCCACTACACCACCTAGCTGCCCCCTATCATCTCTTTAAGTATTCTTATTTCTTTTTTTTTTTGAAAGGCAATGGGGTTAAGTGGCTTGCCCAAGGCCACACAGCAAAGTAATTATTAAGTGTCTGAGGCCAGATTTGAACTCAAGTACTCCTGACTCCAAGGCCAGTTCTCTATCCACTGTGCCATCTAGCCAACCCTAGTATTCTTATTTCTTGCAAAGAGTTCAAAACACCCTTCTTATTGAATTGTGTTTTAAGGTTATTTTTTCTCCCCTGAAAAAAATTAAGTAGGAAATGTCATAAATAAAAATTATATTTCCTTCCTTTTTAAAATTGGAAGCTATTGGAGAAAGTAAAGTGAATAAATATGATAAATTACAATTTCCTTGTTAATATATCTTTTTATAATACACAGATAAATGGGAGAATACAATCAGGACTCTGAAATATAAAAACACTTAAAATACAATAATTATATCTATTATATATAAATAATATTTTATTTATATATAATATACATATATAATTATATATAATATACATATATAATTTTGTTAATAGTCTGTTTTATTATGTATAAAATTTTTTACTAAATGGATTTTAATACTAGTGATAGTAGGCATAGTACATAAAAATGTGATTACAAGGAAAGTCAGGAAAATTGAATTCTATTTTCCCTGTCTCTCCTTATCCTAATTTGGCCAAGTCATATGGACCTCCAATGCCATTTTAGATATGGGGAAAAAAATTTTGAGACTGCTGGAAAAATTCATATACAAATAAAATCTACATTATAATACAACTTGCAAGTGATTACCCTACACATGAGTATAATCTTCATGATTCCAGGCCAAACCATCTCTTCACTGGATTGACTAGATGTCTCTGAATATATTTTTATCTATCTTTCTATTTATTTAACATCACTTTATATATCTCTCTGTCTAAATGGAGAAAGAGAAACACAGGGAGAGGAGAAGAGGCAGAAAGAGTTAAGATCTGAGAGAGAAGAAAGAGACATAAAGATAAAACAGGACAGTTAGACAGTCTGAGACAGAAAGACTGAAATACTATGACAGAGACACACAAAAAGTATATGGGTTATTTCTGTTTTGTCTTTTAGACTAGAAGTTTCTACAAGTACAGTTTTTTGAACATCTTACTTTTTTAACTCACTTTGCAAAGTGCTATGATTTAGTCATTTTTCAGTTGTGTTAATTCTTTTTTTAGCATGTTATTTTTTTATTTTTTTATTTTTATTTTTTTTTTGGTTTTTGCAAGGCAGACAGGGTTAAGTGGCTTGCCCAAGGCCACACAGCTAGGCAATTATTAAGTGTCTGAGACCCGATTTGAACCCAGGTACTCCTGACTCCAAGGCCAGTGCTTTATCCACTATGCCACCTAGCCACCCCTGTGTTAATTCTTTATGAACCCCAAATGAAGTTTTCTTTACAAAGATCCTGGATTTGTTTGTCATTTCTTTCTCCACCCCATTTTGCAGATAAGAAATGGAGGCTAAGAGGGTGTATGTCTATCTAGTTAGTGTCTGAGGTTAGATTTGAGCTTCCTGACACTAAGTCTGGGAACAGCATCAGATTCGAGGCATAGAGCAAGAAAAACAAACAAAAAATCAAACATATAACAAAGGGCAAAGACCCACTAAACAGATGCTATTACTAACAGGTTAACTTGTTTCAACATCACTTTTTCTATCTATGGCATCATTCATTTCAGCATAGTATTACAGAAAGTCTTCTGGACAAAGCATGTCCAGGTTTAAAACTCCCCATTCAACACTTACAAATTCTATGACCCAGATTGGGTTTCTAAAACCCTCTGAATCTTAATTTCCTTAACAGTAAAATGATGGCAGTGACACATAATGTATTCACCTCACAGTGTCTCTAGAAGAACTACCTGAAATCATATAGACAATGTGCTTTGTAAACCTTAATATAAAATGTAAATGTTAGCTATTGTTATTGTTATTATTATTATTATTCTAAATCAGGTAATTAATAAATTATATATAACTTTAAATTTATTACCTCATTTGATCTTAACAATAGCCAAATATCATAGTAGTGGCAACTAAGTGACTTGGAATCAGAAGTGAGTTTAAAACTGTTCTCAGGCACTAGCTGTGTGTCACTTAACCCTATTTGCCTCAATTTACCCAACTGTAAAAGGAGCTAGTGAAGAAAATGGAAAACCACTACAGTATCTTTGCTAATAAAACCATCTAAAAGAGGGTGCTTTCCCATGACGATTCAAACTGAAATGATATTCCAACAAAAACCAGATGAACCTTATGAGATCATTATTCTCTTTGGATGGATGAGAATACTGAAACTCAGGGGTTTAGTGACCTATGTAGAGTCACACAATTAGTAAGTATATGTGAGGCGAGATTGAAACTCAAGTCTCTCTAATACCAATTCAATTATTTTATCCACTAGATCACCAAATCCTATTGATTCCACCTTGGTGATATTTTATCCCCTATAATAGATCCCAGTTCCTCTGTTCTACAGTCATCTCCCTGATATTATTCTCTCTTCTTGGGATATTATAGTAGCTTCCTAATATGTCTGCTAAACTACTGCAATTCATCCTTCATACTAGAAAAATCTTTCTTTTAGTGAGATTTGTTCATGTTGCTATTCTGCTTAAAAACCACCAATATCTCTGTAATTCCTATAGGCTAAAGTTCAAAGTTCTTTCTTTTCCTAGCATCCATGTCTATTTTTAATCTAATTTTTAATCTCTATACAGTTCTCTTGTGACAACACTGTGCAAACTTCATACTTCAGTTAAATCTTACAGTTCTATGTTTAATGCCTCTTGCATCAACCTCATTCCATTTTTCTTTCTACAAATGGAATTTTCTTCTACCTTTGATGAATATAATTGTTCTTTTATCAAGTAACTAAATTATCATCCCTATTCCCTAACAATTAAAAAGGAAAAAAAACTCCTTTCTCTAAATTTGCACAATATTGTATGTTTTAATTATAGTATCATTGAATTATATATGTTTCAATAATATTGTCTGATATACTAGAATTCCTTCTCTAGACTTCATTTCTCTTTTAGTGTCTAATAAAATTTTTCAAGCAATAGTTCATAAGACTTTTATTGCATGCATGAATATTTTAAAAAATGAAAGGCAAGAATAAGAGGCAAAGAATATTGGATTAAATGCAAGTACAAATTAGTAGGTAAGAAGATTTAAATCTATGATGAAAGGAGTCCTTGAAAATAATTTTTTTTTCTTCCTGAAGTTATGCCATCTAATCTTCTCCATAGTCATTGTCTCCCCATCAAAGCATTTATTATCCCTTTTCATTGCTGAGTTAATCATTTCCAACAATTTATAAAAAGATTAGACTAAAATCATTGTGTAGAAGGCAATATCTCTGAAGTTCTCAAATTCTTTTAAGTAAAGCCAATGATGATATTGCTTGAGTGTTAAGATTGTGCAAATGAGACTATCAGTAAAATAACTGGGGAACTAGAAGAGAGGCAAAACATCATATTTATTCAAACCAAGTCATGATATTTGAAACAATACTTATATGATAGTATATCCTACTGGAAAAAATAAAAACCAAACTGCAACTATGTCAGTTTTCCCCTGAATTAGACATATTTATTCCTTTGTCAAAAACATCCCTTTCTGGAATGTATTAGCTTTACCAACCAAATAACATATTCATAAAAATTTTGTACAACATCAACCTGTTTATGGACAAACTCAATCTATATTACCTTATAAAGTTTTGACCATATTGCAGCTCCATCTACAACTTTTCCATTAGTCAAAATTCACTGCTTACTTTCTCAGAGCATTAATTTATAAAGAGCTGATTTTGACAAAGTAATAAATCTCAACATCATGACTTTGAAATTTAGACAACTACTATGCATCATTGTTTTCTCAAAAACAATAAAATTATGAAATTATGTGTGAGTCTATGGAAATTCTGCTTAGTTCTCATTTTAGATTTCTAGGGTAGGGTCACCTATTTTGTGAAAGAACATCTACACATATTGGGAAATCACACACACACACATACATCTTTGCATATGTTTCTGAATAAAGAATTATCTATGGTCTATCTTTGTGTAAAGAGCAATAAAAAGATGTTATATTCCATTTAGAAATAGTGTTCATCCTTTCTACAAAACCTTGCTTACAATTTATATGCAACATTCTACAATCCCTATAAATTTTATTTCATTTTCAGTAATTTTTGGCAGCATAATTAGGTACCCAGATGTTCTCTATTTTCTCAATAAGCTAGAAATAATACCTCAACATAAATTCAAGACCCATCATTTTATGAATATGGAAAGAAGCAAAATATACAAGTGTTAGCAAAATAGCTTTAGGAGAAAGCACTATCAATCAATTTTTACTATTAAGCTTTGAACTTTAATTCATTGAAGAAGCAATAATAGAATTTAATGGATACCTGATGACACATGCATAAAGACCACTGTCCTGTACTAACGTTGGCCGGAACCAAATAGAATCTTCTTCTTTGCTCATTCTAGATCCATCAAATGCTATTGGCTCTTCAAAGTCTCCTGGTCCAGAGCTTTTATACCACATCAAACTAAGTCCAGCACTTTGGGCAAGGGAGTAATTTGCTCTGATATAGCCATAAAATAACGCACACTTGATTCGAACAGGCTCTCCCACTAAAACTTGATATTTCTTGATATCCACAGACCAATCAGTGCATCCATCAGCTACAATAAAGAAGAGAGAAGAAAAATTAGCAAAATTTCCCATGAACATACAAAAAAGGAAATTTGTGTATGTGTGCTACTGAAACTTTTTCTTTCCCAATAAATGTCATGATCCTCACTTCATTCTTTTCATATCTAAAGAAAGGATGCAATATTTGTAAGACAAATTTAATATGAATCAAATACATAATTCATGGTATTTTTGAAATGGAACTTTAGAATTCTTATGTTGAATTTGTGCAGGGGTCTTATTTTGGCACCATGTAAATTTTCATAGGGGAAAAAAAAGAATCAAATTGTTTTGACCAAGGTCATCTGTCATAGACTATATTAAAATCAATAATAAATAATTTTAATGTAATAGTACTCACAGAAGGGAAAAATTAATCAAATTATGAGGAGATTTGAGAAGGAGCAAAAATATAAACTATGAGTTTTTTTTAAACATTCTAGAGTAGGAACAAATGACCATTGGAAATAAACTCTCTTTATAATAATTACCACTATCTTCTTCTAAGAGATGTTTAGGGAAACTTCTGGAAGAAACAATAAATATTTTATAAATATTTCCAATTGGTTGCTTTTTATAACTTTTCTTTAATCCTCTTGATTCATAATCTAGCATCAAAAGTTATTAACTATTGAAATGATATTGTGATATATAAAAATAAATATACTAGCTTATTAATTTTATTTTATATGGTTTTTCTTAATGAAAGGATAATAATATAATTAAAAATCATTTAAGCATGATTTAAATCATTTGCAAGAAGCATAAAATTAAAATACACTGGAATAAGTTTTTTGAGTCAATTACAGCTATTTCATTTAATGAAGATAAAGGTTCTAATTCTTAAGTACATCTACAAAGACATGATAAGAAAATTCTCACAAGTTCTTGTCAAAGAACTTATCATGATTAGTAGGGGGAACTATTATATATACATATATTTACATATGTATTTATAAATGGTTATATCTTTTCAAGTATTCATACAGTTGACAATATAATTTATGTGCACTAAAGAAAATTTTTGTGCTCATTATGTTTTAACAAAAGTTCATTCAGAAAAACTGCACAATTTCTTTTAGGAATCGCATTTTATAAAATTTTTATTAAAGCAGAATATTGAGACCAAAGAATCATAAAGCAGAAAGTAAAGAATATTCACAACTTACATCCACTTTCCTGCCCATTATATTAATTGATAATTGATGCAAACAGTAGGAATATAATATTAATTTATAAACCTGTCTGAGAATTGCTGTTGATTATCTACTCTTTATTAATGTATAGAATTCATCAATCTGTAGAATTCATAGGTAAATGCTTTTAGAATACTTCCACTCCTCTACACTTAACTTTGAAATTCTACGGAGTTAGTAAAAATTCTGTGTCAAATGGAAATATTGATTCTGCAGCATTTGGTATTAGATGTGTGCATTTAAACATGTGAATAATAATAAAGAGTTCTATAAAGGCATTATTGAATTTCTGAAAGTTGTCAGTTTATTTGACTGAAATTAGTTTTTTTTCCCTATATTTTTCTTTTCCTTTCTATGTTTCAACCCTATTCCATGCAAGGTTTTTAAAAACTTGCTCACCTCTTTGGCTATGCTATCTTGAGGGACCTTTAGGCATGTACTAAATTCAGAATACCCTAGACAGATGCCTAATATGCCTGTTGTTTATTTCCAAACCATCTCCATTCTCTCTCCTTTTTAAAAAGACACAGGACAACATCTGCAGCAAACTGTTAGATATCATGATGGAGGAGGGTTTCTATTAAATCAATTAAATTATATGAGTGCTTTGTAGCATGGGCTGACAATTTTTCAAAGAATTAAAATATTATATACTTAACACTAAAACTAATCTCTCACTGTTTTATCAGAAAATACCTTTCATCTAATACTTCCTGGGTTTGTGATAGGTCAAAATCATCGAATTTCTTGATGCCTCAGTTTTTTCTGACATAAAATGGAGAAAAAAAAATCTTTGTAGCTTACTGACTTCACAGAATTATTTTGAGGCTCAATGAATCTATGAAATCCTCTGTAATTTTTGTTACTATGTGTTACTATATGAAAATGTTCCAGTGAATATGAATTTCTCAAGACCTATTCTACAGAATGCAGAAGTGCATTTTGCTTCATATAAATAGATGAAAAAAATTCTCTTAATATTATTTTAACTGTCCTGATTTTTTAAACTTACTTATCTTAATCCTAATTTGGTTCTAGTACAAAGAAGGAGTTTAATAAATGTTTACTAATTGGATTCAACTGGACTTGTTTTTTCTTATGAGGCAATATGGCATAGTGAGCTGATCTCAGTGCCAGCAAGAACTGGTCACCTGTCCCATCCCAGAAACATAATGCTTCTGTATCCTTCATTAAGTCATTAAATTTTCAATCCCTGAAGCAACTCTCTAAAACAAAGGTTCTAACCTGTATCGGTAGAGGGATTTTCTTCATTGAGATTACCTATACCAAGGAAATCATAAGCCTTTTCCCTTTCCCAATTCTAGCCTAATTGACTTGTATCAGAAGATATTTAATTGAAAAAACCTTAGAAGACATCTTAGTAGTCATTTTACATGCCCCTTGAGGTCCTTTAAATTTCTAAATCAATGATTTTAGTCTAGTCTAGAAGGGTAACTGACATGCCTAAATTCACACAGATAAGAAATCAGAGTTGAAACTCTTTCAGAAATACCAATTAACTTTTTTATGGAAAAAATCGCTATTTTACATTTTAGAGTTTTTCTTAGGCATATAGTTAGGTTTTGTGGAAATACTATATAGATGGTTGTTAAGAATTTTCTTTTAGTTAGTTGGACATTCATTGTTAATACTCTGTCTTTGTAATTTTAACAGCACTGATTTTAAAGCATATAAAAAGATAAATGCATTTTTTTGTTTTTACATTTTAGTCTTTTTTTCTGAAGAATTTGTCTATTCAACAAAGCATATGGATAGTATTCATTAAACGCTTGCTGGATTGACAAATTGACAGTGTTTCACACAGATATTTATATAACTTGTTTATATTTGCATTTAAGTCATGTAACTATGACAAAAAAAGTAGATACACAACATGAATAGGTCAAAAAACTATTGTAACCCACCTCATCCCCTTTATACCCTGGAGACAAAGGATAGATGCTAGATTAAATACACATCTGATAAAGAACAAAACAAACAATGCTGATTCCATTTAATCCCTTTCCCAATTTAGACCTACATCCCAAGGAAATGTTTATTGATTGTCATTTAACCATTCTTTCTTCAAAGGATGATGCTATCAGCAGTGGTAAGCAGGGCTCAAGCTATAGATTATTTCTTTTTTTTTTATTACCTCTTTGTAATATACAAGAGGTTAGGCTAGTCTTTTCCTATATATCCAGCTCTAAAAGATCTTTATTTATTGCTCTAAAGATCAAACATCAGTTAATGTCTGTACAAAGAACAAAATGATGAATTTGAAAGTTGGTTGTACCTCAGGAAGGGGAAACTGTTTTCTTGTTGAAAGGAAGAAAGTTAAAATAGAAAGAAGACAATTTCAAGTGTAATGATGTGCAATAGTTTTGTGATCTTGTAGCATATCTACTGATTGTATGGCCTTCCATTAGAACCTTTACCCTCAGTTTCTTCTTCTGTGGATGAGAATAACATTTATCAATATTCTATATTATCCTATATATTATTATTTATATTATTAGAGGAAAGTGATTTTTAACTATAGTATGTCCTATGAATATCAGCTTTAATATTATTTTATATTATTACAAAGAAATCTTAGTACAGTGGATCAATCACCCTAGATTTCAGCTAAGATGAACTTGAATTTTTCCTGTGTACAACCCTAGTATTCTACCCACTGTATCACCTATCTATCCATAATTGTAAATATGTACATTCTAATACATATATTTCACATAAGGAAATTAAGAATATAAATAAATTCACAAGTTGCTATGAGGTTTTTCTGTAATAATACTAATACCTATGCATAAATATTATTATAGATTCCTTACTTATTATAGATTTTTACCCACACATATCTATTCCTTTATCAGTCTCATCATTTCTAGTTTTACAGTAGCTGAATAGTATCTCTCTTGCTTCTCAAAATCATAAATATGGTACAGAATTTTATCACCTCTTGCTTAGAATATTATAATGACTTGTTGGTTGGGCTCTTTCTTATATCTCCACTTCAGATAATCCTCTACTCACAAAGTGATCTTATGAAAATATAAATCTAATCATGTCATTTCCCCTACTTTTAAAAATCTGGCCAATCCCACTTACTTCCACTATCAAGTTTAAAATCTTACTTTTAGCTATTGAAATCTTACAGTCTGATCTCATCTTATGTTCCCAGTATTCTCATTTTTTTGCTTCTCTCAATATACTCAAGCAATACTGGTAAAATTGTTATGACACTCCATTCCCTGAAATCTTTGCCTTTTCATTGGCTTCCCTCCAACCCTGAAATGCTATCTGTCTTCATCCATGTGGCTTGACTTCCCTGTTTTCCTTAAGCACAAATCTCAGCTTCTAAAATGTCCTTTTCTGGTCTCACTTATACTGCTGTTACCTTTCCTTTGAATGTTTGTGTGTTGGTTTGTGTGTGTGTGTGTGTGTGTGTGTGTGTGTGTGTGTGTGTATGCCTATACTGATTGTACAAGGTTACTTGAATATCATCTCTGTCTTATGAATAAGAGCAATTTGATGGGAAAGAACACATCCCGCCTACCCCTTTTTTGCATCAACAGTTTTTAGCACAGTCCCCAATACATAAGTGCCTAATAAATGCTTATTGATTGAGTGATATTCACAGGATATATTTCAAGGGCACATAAATGTATTTTTACCCACTAAGTTAGTAAAAACTGAAATTTTATATGCATTGTCATGGAAGGCATGAATCTTCTCAGTGAGGTTGGTGTGGTATAGAATATAATCTGTTCATATATAATGAATACTTAAAGATTTTCTTTTTTTAATAGTGCTGTTATTCTACAGTAAACTCTCTTTGGGGGAGATAAACTGAGTAGCAATGTGGGTGAAGCAGATGATTGAAATAGATGTATTGGAGTTGTTCAGTGTTCACTGGTCTCATTTGTGACTATCATATTAGATATTGGTCAATGAACAAGGAATGCAAAGATGAGCACTAGTACTAAAAAAAGTTTTTCAGAGTCAGATCTTCAGTATTTTGCTAGGAACATAAATATCAAACTCAAGAAAAGAGATCCAAGGCACAGGACTATAGGACCTCCTTTCTCATAGAAAGTAGAGAGTCAAAATTTTGTGATGAGATTGTCTCTTCCACCTGTTTCCTTAAAATGGAATAAGGTAAGTTTTTAGAAAGAACAATAGAAGGATGAAAAGGGGGAAAATTATGAAGGATTTTAAATCTCAAGCAAAGCATATTATATTTAATTGTGGATGTGATAGAAAATCACTGGAGTTTGATAAATAGAGAGGTGACATGGTCATACTTACACTTTAGGAAAATCATTTTGGCAGTTAGTGAAGGCTGGATTATAGTGTGAAGAGACTTGTTGCAGACAGATCAACCTTAATTCATCACAAAATTCTAGAATTTATTTTGTTTTATTGTTACCATGTTTTTTCATAATATTCAGTTTTAGACTGCTCCCTATCTTATCTTGTAAATGAAAATTAAAAAGAAAAGAACCATATTAGAAAAATAAAACACTGTCTTAGTGCATCTGATTGTCAGCTTATGCTACATTCTCTCCCACCACTCCAGGTACATTTTCTCAATTTTTCATTGAAGTCAAATTTGAACATTGTAATTACTCAGTGTTCAGTTTCATTATATTGTTCTTTCTATTTACAATGTATGAATTATTGCATAAATTGGTGTCCCATTTCTTTTTAACTTTACTTTTGAATGAATTATTAAAATGATGGTGAATAAATTTTTAGAAAAAACAAAGCAGTGAATATTAAGAGTCTGGCTGGTTCATAGAAAACAAGTTGTACCAGACTAATCTAAATTTGTTCTTTTAATTGGATTTTAGATAAATTGGGTAAATCAACAGATTACTGTATACTGTTTCTGATTTTTAACAAAACATTAAAAAATTTCTAATTACATGAAAGGTCGTTGGATCTTTGGTTAAGGACCACTGAAAAAGGACATGAGTCAATCAATATATGTTCTGTGTAATGCATTAGTGCGATATAAGGTAGGCTTAGGCAAGTCACAAGGCATGAGCAAGTATGAGTGATGCTATATTGGTAATCAAGAAGCATTTAAGAAATATAAGATTTCCAAAACATCAGATAACTCCTCTGTGGAGGATCTGTTAAAGAAATAGACCCAGATAACACAGGGAAATAAAGGAACCATTCATTCAACTCCTATTATGTTCTAAGTGCTTTTAATATGATTTAATTTGAACAACCATGTGAATAAGGTGCTATAATTATTCCCACTTTACAGTTGAGGAAACTGGGGCAATTAAGAGACTTGAACAAAGATAGTAAGTGTCTGAGTTTAGATATGAACTCTTACATGCCTAATTCTAGTCCCAAAGCATTATCTACTGTGTTTTCTATTGCATGGTTGAGTTGTAGTACTCTGAAGCATGAAAACACAGTTCCAAAGGCATATATTGTATACCCAGGAAATGTATAAAAGGATATCTGTTAACCAAAATCACAGGTTCTCAATTCTGACACTGGCAAGAAATACATTAAAGAAATATAATATTACACTGGCACTGCCCAGAAAAATACCAGATAATTTTCTGCATTCATTTCTTTGTGTTTAAAAGTTTAAAATCATGAAAGTTCAAGTATAAAACATGTCTGTAATGACATAACACCCCTGGGGATCTGTTGAAATATTCTAACTCAGTTTGTAAATTAAATCTCTATACATGCTACATAGTATTTTATATTTAGAACATAGAAAAGAATTAGATTCAATTAATTTCCCTAGTAGGACAATTTTTTGGATAAATTA
This sequence comes from Macrotis lagotis, assembly GCF_037893015.1. Classification (NCBI taxonomy): domain Eukaryota; kingdom Metazoa; phylum Chordata; class Mammalia; order Peramelemorphia; family Peramelidae; genus Macrotis; species Macrotis lagotis. Next base: position 529,868,512 of record NC_133658.1, read on the forward strand.
ATCTATCTATTAGGCTAGTAAATTTGGAGAAATGATATACCAGTCTGCAATGAGTTATTGAAGATGGATTCCATTTCCTCTTTTAAATGATTAATTGTAAATATTGATATTTTGTCTTCCAAAATCATGGCATTCTTTGAGTTTCAACTTTAAGGTTAAAAACCATGATCCCTCCTTCCCCATGCTTAAACAAAATTGACTCATTCAATAATAATCACACATGAATTTATATGAGTTTGTACTTATTTTTAGATTAAAGCATCCACATGTCTGTTATCATATTCCAGTGTTAAAATGCTGTAAAATGTCGGGGATGTAAAAATGAGATATGAAATAGTACTTCTCAGATTCTATTCCCTATATTCCCCTTCCCCACCACCATGACCTTCCCTCCCAGACCACATAAAATCCTTTTGTGGACAATTATCCAATTGTACACAGTGAATGTTGTACTATGATTATACCAATTTTTCAGGTATAATGATTACAAGCCTCATAATTACAGGAATTGTCAGCTAAATTTTGGTTCTTTCCTAATGTCTGGCACTCTAGATAAGTGTTTTTTGCATGACTAAATGAAATTATTGTTCACTTAAAATAATTAAGAATAAAGATAAAACTTGATATTTGCATGATTCTTTATAGTTATAAAAAAGATTTAGATATAGAAGCTTAGCCTTCAAAAAATCCAATGAGATAAATTACAAAAAGAGGGAAAAATCCTATATGTTCCAACATATTCATAGCAGCTCTTTTTGTAGTGGCAAAGAACTGGAAATTAAAGGGATGCCCAGCAATTTGGAAATGGCTAAACAAGTTATGGTACAGGAATAAATGATCAGACTTTAGAGAAACAAGGATGAGTTACAGGATCTAATGAACAAAGGGAGTAGAACCAAGAAAACAATGTACACATCAAAAACAAAATTTTGACATGAATAAACTTGATAGAAACATTCCCTCTCAGCAGTCCAGAGAGCTAGGACAATTGGCTATAGACCATATTATCCCTATCCAAAGGAAGAATAAACTAAACAAAACACACACACACACACACACACACACACACACACACACACAAATAACCCTTCCAAATCTGATGAACAGTTTATAAAAATTATTCCTTATGCATCTCTTTCCCTTAGTCCTAATTCCTCATACCAAATATTGCTAATTTGTAAACAGGTTTTGCAAAATATGCCTGTATAAGGCTTAACCTGATTGTTCACTGCTGAGGGGAAGGGGGTAGGAAGGGAAGGTGGAAGGAAATTTTGTAACTTCAAAATACACATGTGCATATGGATGAAAATAATAAATTTAAAATAAAAAGATCAAATATAAAAAAATCCAATGAGATAAATACTATTATTTTGTCCATTTACAGATTAGAATAGTAATCTTTAAGAAAGGTTAGATTATTTGAAAAAGGTCTACAGCTAGTAAGACTATGAGTTTAGAATCTGAACTCAGTAGTTCCTAAGTTCAGACCCAATATTCTATTCATAGGATCATTATTTATATCTGGAATGGACCTTTTCCTTTAACTTTTATTTTATTATTTTTCTCCACAAAGTATTCAAAATTAGTTAAACATTTGCATTAGTTGAGTCATATAATAGTAGTTCATATGTGAGTCCAACAGAAAATTTTTCCTCTGATAAATTTTCTTATAGTCTTGTTTATTTGGGCTTTTTTTCCTTTGGCTAGACAGTGGGGTTAAGTGATTTGTCCAAAGTCACATAGCTAGGTAATTGTTAAGTGTCTGAGGTTGAATTTGAACTCAGGTCCTCCTAACTCCATGGCAGCTGCTCTATCACTGTGCTACCTAGCTGCCCCTATATTCTTAAGCAAAAGAAAAATCAATGTATCTGACTGAAATTTGATTGTTTATCTGTTTTGTTTTTCATTCTCCCCCCCTTTTCACTTTTACTATTCATGCTGCCTCCTATTTTTCCAAGGCAAGTTCACTTGACAGCTTTGTCCCCATTGGTCAGTACTTACACACACACACAATTATGACAAATAAATGCAAACTGAGAAATTTATGATGTTGGACCATTCCTGACTACATTTCCATTAGCACATGGTGAAATAGTCAATCAAATATTCTTTTTATTCTATAAATTGGAAAATATTTGAATAATTTAACAGTCTTGGAATTTCAGAACTTCATTCAGTGGCATAGTTGTAGTCCCTGATCTCTGTTTTAATATGCTGCCAGCTATTGCTACCTATAATGGCACAATCCAGGGTCCAGGATGAATATCTCTCACTCAGTTGTTTTCTTGAATGGCTTTAGGGTATGAAGAAAACTACACTACATCACTGTCCTCATAATGAGATCGTTCTGCTGGATAAACAAGCTCCCTGCAGGCCATACCTGCTGATAGGACTCAGTGAACCAAATATTTAACATTTCAGAGAGGCTCCTCCCTGCCATTCTTCAGGATTGTATGCATCATTTTCAAGAGAAAATCTGATGCAGAGAAGTAGAAAATTGAGCTACTGATTCATGGGTCCTTTGCAACCACCTGGCTTAGTAACAAAGCCTCAGTTCAATGTCTGGAGCCTGTGAGATAATAAAAGTTTCAAAGTTTCCTATAAAATTGTGGAAATTCAAATTTTTGTTATATCTTACCAATTTAGGTATGGTTCCAGGTGAAACCAACACTCCAAAGTAGACTTTCAAAATAACTTCAAACTCTTAACACATTCTCTGTTGTTGGAAATAACTGCTTGGAAGGAATGTAGAGAGGGCAGAGGAGAAACTTATGTTGGGGGAAAAGGAAAGGAAAATACATTTTCAATATTTAAAAAGATAACTTTTTTTCTTTTAAACATCTTTGCATATTTTCTTAAGAAGAAGAGAGTGTCCTTTCTTCAGTTTTAAATGCATAATTTCTTTTGCAAAAATAAAAAAAATTGACAAGGCTTAATGCACATATGTTGTTTCTTTCAGTTGGGCCATCAGAATAAATCAGCATATATAAGAAAAAACAATGTCATTTAAAAACAATAACACTTGATGTGTCATCCCAGCATTGTTAGAGGCACCAAGTATTTTTTCCACTTGAATCTGAGCTATAATGATATTAACTTTATAAGACTACAATATGGCCTTCCACAAATCCTGTACTGGCACATGATATTGCAGGCTAAATAGCAAATTTGACAATAGTTACATCTTTATTCACTAGGGAAGAACTAAATAATACTGACGTTTTCATTTAATTTGTTAATGCTAATGCCATGTAGATTTTTATTAATAGGTACATTTTATTTTTTATTTGTTTCTGTGATATCATTTCCCACTTCTGGATATAATCCCATAGACTGTGAACTCCTGGAAGAAGACAGGAACTGTCTTTCCCCTTCTTTTTTATCCTTTATCTCTTTTAAGTCTCCTTTTTGTATGTGTATGTTTTTTGCATAATACAGTGTATAGCACAAAGTAGGTACTTATTAAATGTTTGTTGATTGATTGATTGATACTCTCTCTTCCTCATCCCTGCCTCCCAGAATTCTAAGCTTCCCCTTAAGTATAATGTAGGCACATGCTCCTACTCAAAGCATTTACCCTTGGTACTCTGAATTTTGAAATATTTTAAAAGTATATATATTTTATGTATATTATACTTGAATATGTTACACTTCATTCGAAATCATTATAAGCTGAATGAGAGTAAGAACAACTGGATTTTTGTCTCCATTTTTCATTTGTCAAACACAGCTGTTTAACACCTTGATCATTGTAGGAATTCAATAGATTTGTTTTAAATTAAATCCTCTTCTCGTTTTCTTTCAACTGATCTACTATGAGTTTCTCCCTATGAGTCTTAAATATAGATACTCCTCTGCCTACTGATGTCACTGTTCTCTATGCTGAATTCACTGTTCTAAAATGATGTTGGACAAAAATCAGAATTAAACCTGTGTCTAACAATGATCAAGGTACACTAAGAAAGATGTTCATATTGTCAAAGTTGCTTATTCACAACCAAACTGTGAAACTGATCATCACATCCTATTAACTGAAAGTACAAATAATGAAAAATGGTATTCCAATAGATAAAACTAAAGAAAAAATACAAAATAATACCTAACAGTAAAAATGTATATAGTACAGTAGCACAGTTGATGGAATGGCAGTCTTGAAGTCAGGAAGACTCAATGCTGCAAACTGAACTGGAGATGGAACTGGAAAACCATTCCATTATCTTCACCAAGAAAACTTCAAATAGGATCATGAAGAATCAGATCTTATTGAAACAAATGAACAACCACACCTCTCAGTCATCCCCTTGATAAACACATTTCCTATATAAAGAATTATGACTAAGACTTAATGAAATTCACCTTTTAAAAACCCAGTTCAAGGCCATGGATCAGATACTCAGAATCTTGGTTTGAATTAATTATATGATCACAAGATAACAAATTTATAGCTAGAGTGACTGTTGGATTCTCTAATCTAACTCACCCATTTTATAGATGAAAAGACTAAGGTCCTGAGACAATGACTAGCTAGCAGAAAGTCACAAAGATAGTGAAAGTCAGAGGTTGGATTTGGAGTCAGTCCCTCTGATTTCAGATCAAGGACTTTTTTCCCCTCTGCCGAATAATTCCTGATATTCATTCTTGCTCTACGTTGTCAGTGAGTCAGTATATCACCTCACCAAGGAGAATTTATATTCTATCAATGAGATGTCATCATAGCCATATAAAATACTACAAATGAAATCAATGGATATATTTATATCTTTTATGAAGAAACATTTGAAATGAAGAAAAAAGATCTCTCTCTCTCTCTCTCTCTCTCTCTCTCTCATTGTTTGACTAAACAGTCTTTCTGAACATATTGCCAATCAACCAGGCCAGAAGCATTTATTAAAAACTGATTGTATCACATACAAGGTCTGGGGGTATAAAACACAAGCAAAAATAGTTTCTGTCTTCAAAGACTTTACATTTTAAAAGAGGGAGACAATATGTATATATATATATATATATATATATATATATTGAAACCATAATTTTGTTTATTATTGTTTTGTTTTGCCAAAGAATCTCAAAATTATTTTAATCATCATCTTATATTTTACTAGCTAAAATCTTTTCATTTATTTGATTTTTTATTGTAATGCAATTACATAAATGTGAATTATATAACCATTATATGATCAATCAGTATTTTGTTATACATATTTATTTAAAAGTCTTTTAATGGAAAATAAGGCAAGCAAAGAGATTGATGTGGTCTTTTGTAAATTATACTTGATTAGAAGAAGCCTTGGGCTTAATTGTTTATATTATAGACTTTTTGCTAGAAATTATTTTTTTGATTATAGCTTGAATATATAATTATGTGGAATTGAAAATTTTAATACTACTTAGAAACTTTTTATAGACACTGATCTTTATATAACTATTAAGCATATTATGACCTTTTACCATTTTTAAAGGTTATATGATATAGGTTAAAACTCAGAGTAGCACATGGATAATTGGAATTCTTCATTTAAAATATAAATAAGCTTAGGGACATATTCTATAATTATCTTAGTTCTTGGAATCTTTTATTTTTAAATTTGTATTCTTGGGATCTAAAATTATGTCTGACATGTAAATTGCACTTTATAATGATTGTTAAATTGACTTGAATATACACATTTTGAGTGTCTAATGACATGGTAAAACCATGCATTTCAAAGTATGACACATTTCAATGAGTTTATGTTCTAAATTGTTCTATAAGAGGACCAAAAGAAAGCTGATTTATAAGGTTATGAAAATACATTTTTTATTGCACTAACATCTGCAAATTATGAAATGAGATGATAAAAACTGAAAGGAAGTATATATGGCAAGATACAGAGCAAGAAATCAAAAGAAAAATAATTATTTTGACTAGAATGATAAAATTAAAAGACATATATAGTTTTAATTACTCTAGGAAGCTTCCAAGTGAAGTAATATCCTTTCTACCAACACAAATCATCATGTTCTTTGCAATCATAAGATTTTTTGCTTGTCTGTTTTGTTTTATTTTTATATTATAAACATTTATAGATCATTTCAGCTACAGGTGATATCCATTGTAACACAGTAAAACTAATAAAACTGTGACTTCATATGATTGTGCATGCATTTTCTCTACCTATTCTCCCTATTTTATTCTTATTAATTATTAGAAATTTATTTAATCTCTTCATCTTTGACCCAACTGAAAATATAAGGGAAAATAAAAAAAAAAGTTTTGCAATAAATATGTCAAACCAAACCAATTGCTTCATTGTATGGAAATCTACAAACCCAAATATGGATATTTTTATTCACACACATATGTAAATTGTATTTATGTGCAAACACATATATATGTTTTCCCCATAAATTTATTTTGCCAGTTCTGCTCATTTCATTCACCAGTTTGTAATATTAAATAATTTATTTTTATAAAATTTATTTTTAATATAAATTCTTCTCTTTTTTTTAGGATTTTGCAAGACAAATAGGGTTAAGTAGCTTGCCCAAGGCCACACAGCTAGGTAATTATTAAGTATCTGAGGTCAAATTTGAACCCAGGTACTCCTGACTCCAGGGTCGGCGCTCTACCCACTGTGCCACTTCTCTTCTTCTGATTCAACTTACTTGACTTAGCCTGAGTTTATTAAGTAAAACCAAGTATGTCTTCATTTTTTACTGCACACTAGTATTCCATTACATTTATAAATTACTATTTCTTCTTTAATTGATGGGTATTTCATTTTTTAGGGTTTTTTTCCCCCAAAGGCTAAAATAGGTGCTATAAAAGATGACCTTTTCCTATTTCTTCTATCTTTGGGATCAAGGAACTAACAATGATATAGCTGAATCAAAAGGCCCAGCACTTTTAAATATGTTTTATATATAATTCCAATTTGATAAGAATGGTTGTTTCCATTCATAAGATGAATTGGTTTATCTATGCACCTGTTTCCCCAACAACCTTTCCAGTAGTTATTTTACTTTTTTTGTCAGTTTTACAAATCAGATGAGTATCAGGTATAAACTTGCTTTGATTTTCATATTTCTCTAATAAGTAGTGATTTGGAGTTTTATTGTTTTTTTTTTCCACTATGGTTCTACAATCTTAGGAAGATGCTCAAAGCCCCTAGAAATGTTGTGACTTGCCTAGGTTACACACCCGATTTGTTCAGAGGGAGGATCTGAAGCCAAAGTTTCCTGATTTCTAGTATAGTTCTCAAGCTATGATATCATGTTACATCTATGATTTAATTTTACCTGAAGAACTAGATGCTTAATAAATCTTACTTCCCTAATGGAAATGAAATTTTAAAAAATGAAATTATTAATGTGAAGTTGAATTTAAGAAACATCATCACTTGAAATGGGAAAGTTTGTACCATAAGCCTACTGGATCAGGGTCATATAAATCACGATCTGGAACTAATATCAACGAAAAATGAAACCTGTTTTTTACAAATAGAAACTGAGATCTGATACGTGCACAAATTTTTACCAAAAAAAAAAAACAAAAACTAAAAGAAACTCATTTTATGTCAGTAAGTATACTCTTGGAGCTGTGATGTCAGTTAAATCTTTAATTATCTTCCTTAAATCAATTAATATTTTAAAAATTTAAATGAAAGCAGTTTTTTTTGGCAACTAGAAGGGCTGGATTTAGAAGGAGAAAAGTATTCCATATTCAAAAAATAAATCAAATCAACTCATGAGATGAAATGAATCCACATTTTCAACTAGAGTCTCGATACAAGAAAAGTGCTTTTTTAAAAAAATCTATTCTATTTTTATTTGTGATTAAAACAAGTATTTCTACAACAAAATAAAATAAAAATGAAACTGCAAATATATTATGCACAATATGCTATTATTTTTAAATATATAGTAATATAGAAGTTATGTAAATTTCTTTTTTTTCCTTTTTTTCTTCCCTTCCTGTCTTCCCTCCTTCCCAAAGGAGTAACTTTTATGGTGATGTTAATGATGATGATAATGATGATGAGGATGATGATGAGGATGTTTATCATTCATTTTTTAGGCTTTTGCAAGGCAAATGGGGTTAAGTGGCTTGCCCAAGACCTCACAGCTAGGTAATTATTAAGTGTCTGAGATCGGATTTGAACCCAGGTACTACTGACTCCAAGGCTGGTGCTTTATCCACTGCACCACCTAGCTGCCCCTTATCCTTCATTTTCAAAGAAGACCATGCCATTAGTGAAATGATGCCATGACAAGCATATATATTAAATTTGAGTGAGAAGGTTACTGTGCTATGTCACCAGTCTCAAATTTTCTTTTCTAGAGCCATCTGAGACTGGAGATCAGATATGAATCAAGATGACTGGAGATGGCTCAGGATACAAGGAAATCAAGGTCAAGTGAATTGTCCAGGGTTACCCTGCTAATAAATTTCAAATGTCTGAAGCCAAAGTTGAATTGAGGTTTTCATGACTCAAAGGTCTGTTTTCTATCCACACCATCCACATCAAACAAAAATAGGTATATAAATGTGTGTGTATGCACATACATACACATTTGTATATAAACAAATATACACATATGTCTGTATGTATATTTAAAGTTATTCTGTATATCTTTCAATTTTTCAGTTCTTCAGATAGTGTCTCTTCTCATATGTCTTTTATAGTTAATTTGAGTATTTATAATAATCCTTATGTCTTCCCCATTCAACTGTCTTCTGTTTATTAGATGAAAATTTGTGAGGTAAAAGTTTGTGAGGTGAAAATTCCTGAGACTGTGAAATGATAGTGAAATGAAATTTCTATTGCTTCAGAGGATCTACATTCATTTTGTGGATATTTTCTGTTTGTTTGTAGAGAAATCTGGAGAGCTTAAAAATTTCTGAACAATTTCACCATCTTCCCAAAATATACCTCCAGTCATACTTTTAACTATATAGTTATTTATTTTTTTAAGATAGCACAGATATGCTAACAGCTTTCATTGGGTTTATTATTACAATCAGGACACATCCATTTGTTTCTTTCTTATTGACTTTCACCCCTTTAAATTTCTGCTATAAGTCATAGAAAAGTCCACCATAATTATTCCTAAAAAGTAAAAAAAAATTGCAGTTAGAAATAACTGCTGTAAAATGTAACATCAACTGAAATGGAATAAGTAATCCAATATTACTCAAGGAAAAGTAAACAAAACTTTTGCAAGTTAGAATGTGTAAAATGAAGGAAATCACAACAGTACCATGAATTAATCTTCATTATTTTATAAAGATAAAGTCTACCTTGATTTTCTTTCTTGCTTGAAATTTTCCTAAATAAATCAAAATTGTGTTCTTTCCTTGATTTTTAATCTTCTTTTTAAAAGCATATTCAAAAATCCATTCTAAATTTCTTCCTGCCATGAATAATATATGAATTTTCTGTCATGAACTTACAGTAGTCAGTGTTTATTTAACATTACAATAAAAGATTCTGTCCCAAAACTTGTTCTTTCTATCCCAAAGAGGGTTTAATGGAAATTGGCACCAGAACAAGAACTATTCCAAATGTTACACCTCTAATAATCTCTGAAATGTTTCTAGCTTAGGGACTGAATTTAAATGTTTCCCATAATAAAGTCTTTCACAACTCCTGTCAAAGGAATTTCTGTTCTGTGAAAACAATTGAATGACCCTTTACTTAATATAAGTCTTTCTGGTAAAATCTCCATCTTCCTTAATCAGTTAAATATGCAGTTCTTTACAAATTTTCCAAAGGACTAATTTTCTTTGGTTAAAAAAGTAGAAAAAAGTACAGTTGCCTATGCTATTACAGAAAATTAACTATGTTTTATCTTATGAGGACTGAACAGCAAATAAATAGATAAATAAGTAAATAAAAAATAAAGAGAATACTCTGAGAAGGTACAACAAATTATAGAGGAAATGTGCTATTTTATATACACCCACATAAAGATGTGTATATAATACTATTGTCACTGTAATGTGCTATAAGAAATAATATATATATATAGAGATAGATAGATAGATAGATATGTGTATGTGCATATATATATATTCAACTTAAATACTCAATAGATATTTTTTTGTATAGCATATGGGATGTGTCTTAATGCATATAATAGGAAAAATGAGTTTTCTTTTTTTTTTTAGTTTTTTTTGCAAGGCAAATGGGGTTAAGTGGCTTGCCCAAGGCAACACAGCTAGGTAATTATTAAGTGTCTGAGACCGGATTTAAACCCAGGTACTACTGACTTTATCCACTGCGCCACCTAGCCACCCTGAGCAATGAATTTTCTAAAGAGACTAAGCATCTACTTTATAACTTATGATCGGTCTATTTGAGGTATTCACCAGCTACCCTCAAATCCAAATGGTAATGCAAAATTTTAGGAGACTTATTGTCAAAGCATCACTCGTTACATCAGGGATTCGGGAGTCAGGAAGATTTGATTTCAAATTTGCTCTTAAACATTTCCTTGCTCTATGATTCCAGACAATTTTCCTAATCATTATCTGACAATATTTCTACATCTGTGGAAATTGGAGATAATAATAATAATACCTACCATCTGTTGTTAGAAATATAAAGAAATATAACATGGGATGATATCAGTGAAGTGCTTTGTAAACCTTAAAACATTATATAAAAGTTATTAATTATTAATATAGTATCACATAATATTTTAAACATTTTAGAATTCATTTTAGGAAGCAAAACAAAATGTCCCAATTACCACCAAACATAATCTTATATTTTTTTCTTTTATTCTTCTTCATTCTGAAATATGTCAACATATTGAAGATGTTTTATAGAGATACAGACATAAATACTGATGCATATAATTTTATAAGCACAAAGCCATGCTTAAAAGAAAAGTCTGTTCAATAAGTGGATAGACTATATTTTTTCACTTAAATGACTTAAAAAACATGATGTATAGGAACAAACTTCATTAGCAACTACAATTATCTGTCATTTACTTAGCACTTTAAGATTTGCAAAGATATTTACAAAAAAAATCATTTTATTTCAAAACAATTCTGGAACATAGTATTAATATTTGCATTGTTATTATTATTATTGTTAGTAGTAGAAGTAGTTAATTGTAATAGCACTATACCCATTTTACAGATAAAGAAACTGGAAAAGAGAGTAGCTAAGTGACTTGTTCAAGGTGACATAGCTAATCATTTTCAGAGGAAGGATTCAAGCTTAGCTCTTTTAGGCTCCAGATCCAACATTCTATCCATTGCACTACCTGTGGATACTTAAATGCTGATATTAGGACAGCTCTTGCCAATTCAGCTAAAGTTTAGGGTGGGAGCTCCACTCCTCCTCCACACACACACACACACACACACACACACCTCTGTCCCTAATTGCTCAGAGATACATTTATAAGAGGAAAGAAAAATATTTGTATTTTGAAGAGTCCCACACTAATATCTTTGCCTGCTTTTTGGTCTGCAATATTCTTTGTAGCAGTCCTGCCCATCTCATCATATCAATCCATTCCCTTGCAGGATAGACAAAATTCTCTTAGCCAGCCAGCTGAATCTTGTTTGGCTGTCCTCCAAACCACCTGTCATATTCATGTCTGCCTATAGGTGTTCCTTATACCTTTCCCTGGCTGGCCCCCAGACTGGTCAGAAGTCTCAGACTTCTCTGATCCTGATCCCCAGAGCACTGCAATTCCTAATATAATTAAAGACATATTTCAGAATGAATGAATAAGATTATTTATTAAAGTAATAGAGTAGGTTTTATATTGAGATTCTTTAATCTTGCAGTTAAGATTTTAGGGGTCACAACCTTGGATAGGGACAAATCAAATCTTTTTTTCCCTCTTCACTTATATTTAAATGAAATTTAGTATTTCATGCAAATAGGAAGTTAAGAGCATACTTTAAGAAGGCTTCATAAACTTCCAGAATTCCAAAGAGGTACATTGCATCCAACAAAGATTAAGAACACCTCTTTAGATGATAACAATTTGTAGAATCAGTCTGTTAGGGAAGAGCAGTGGTAAAGGATTCATAATCTTCAAATCACAAAATCATTTTCTTTACTGTATGGGAGCTCTTGGAGGGGAAATTTCTCTACCTAAACTTTCTTTGAAATTCAAACATTCATTAAGCAAGAAATTGTTGAGCTAGGTTGCACAGTATATTACAACTACTAGGTGTGGAGTCTGGAAAACCTGTCTCAGAAACTTAACAGCTATGTGATATGGGAAAGTCATTTAACCTCCATTTGCCTCATTTTCCTCATATGGAGGAAATGAAGGTAATGGAGATGTATAAAGATAAAAATAGTACCTATCTATCAGAGTGGTTATGAAAATCAAATTAGATACTATTTGTGAATTCCATATTGCCTAGCACATAGTAAGCACCATATGGTAGTTATGAAAATTATTATTAGTTCTTGAATATATCTAGAACTATGATAGGAATTAAAGAAATATAAATTATAAATTGCCTTCCAGGATCATAGATCTGTTGAGAGAGAGACAAAGACAGAGACACACAGAGAGAAAACAGTAAGAGAAAGAGACAGACGGAGAGATATGTCAGCTACAAAGCAAATGCTAACTTAACCATCATGAACAGAATTAGAACAGTGAGAAGGAAAGGAAGAAATATTTCCAATTGGCTCTTCTTACTTCAGACTACCTCTGGAGTATTGTATTCAGTTTAGGGTGATATGTATTTTAAGGATGGACATTAATAAACTCAAGAATTTTTAGAAGGGGAAAATCCAGATAATGAAGCAGTTTGAGTTTCCTTTATGATTATTGAGAGATGGAGCTTGGGATGCTTGGATTGTAAAAGAGAAGACTTAGAAAAGAAGCAGGATAGGCAGTACTTTTTAAGGTTATCTTGTGAAGAAGAAATCAGATTTTTTTCTTTGTTCCCTCCCCTCAGCCCCTCAGGGAAAACACATAAAGGAAAATTCTCTTATTAATTGGAGAAATATAAAAATACAGTGGACTGATTAGGACATAGTGGGTTCTTCTTCAGTGGAGAGCAAAAAGCAAAGACTAGATATCTCATTGCAGATAGATATCTAGTTTTGGATAAGATCTTGTGGGGTAGGGGTATAGTTGTAGTGGGTGGCCACCATTTCAACTGTGATTCCATGAAGTTCAGTCTGCCAGTTGTATTAAGGTTCATTTTGGGGTTTTCTTGGCCAGAGTAGTTTGCAATTTCCCTCTCTAGTTCATTTAATAGATGAGAAAACTGAGACATACAGAGTTAAGTAATTTGCCCAAGGTCACAAAGTTTATAACTGTCTGAGATCTGATTAGAACTTAGGTCCCCTAACACCATGAATTGGTTAGAGAGCTGGATTCTGGGTCTTGACTCCAGAAGACTCATCTTTCTGAGTTCAAATTTGGCACCAGACTATCATTTACCAGCTGTGTGACCATAGGCAAGGTACTTAACTCTGGTTGTCTCAGGTTCCTCATCTGGAAAATGAGCTAGAGAAGGAAATGTTAAAACACTCTGGGATCCTTTCCAAGAAAATTCCAGATGGGGTCAAAGTCAGACACAAGTGAAATGACTCAACATCAACAACCTCCTAACTCTTGGGCTGTCACTCTATCCATTGTTGCATCTAGCTTCCCAAATAGGTACTGAGGGCACTCATTGCCAGAACTAGGACAGCATTTAGGAGACTCCAAAAGAAAGGAAAGGCATTAGGCTGCTACCAAACTGACAGTCTACAAAGTTCTTGGGCTGACTATTGCTGTGTGCCTGTGAACAGTTCAGTAGAACCAAGCCAGAAATTTGACCCACTTCCATTTGTACTGTCTTGGAAGATTCTGAAGAATTATCTGGTAAGATAAGGTACAGACTTGATAAATAGTCAAAGGATATGAAAAGATGATGGAATTAAAGTTATCTAGAGACATGAAAAATTTCTCTAATCATTATTGATTAGAGAAATGCAAATTAAAACAGCTCTGAGGTACCACCTCACATCTATCAGATTGGCCAACATGACTGAAAAGGAAAATGATCACTGCTGGAAGGGATATGGAAAACTAGCACATTAATGTATTACTAATGGAGTTGTGAACTGCTCCAATCTTTCTGGAGAACAATTTGGAATTATGCCAAAAGGACAACAATATGTTGTGAACTCTGATCCAATAAGACCAATTATAGGCCAAAGAGATAATGAAAAACTCATGTGAGTAAAAAGCAGGTGTGCAAAAAGCTCACAAGTACAAAAATATTTAAACAACTCTTTTCATAGTGGCAGAGAATTAAAAATTGAGGGGATATCCATCAACTGGGGAATGGCTAAACAAATTGTAGTATATGAATGTGATGAGACACTATTATTCTATAAGAAATGATGAGGTATTGCTTCAGAATAGCCTGGAAAGACTTGCATGAACTAATCCTGAGTGAACTGAGCAGAACCAGAATATTATAGAAACTAACAACTACATTGAGTGATGATCAACTGTGATGGACTTGTTCATTTCAGCAGCACAATAATCAAAGACAGTTCTAAAAAACCTGAGATTGAAAATATCATTCCTATCCAGAGAACGAACTGTGGAGTTTAAAGGCAAAGCAAAACTTATTATTTTCGATTTTTAAAAGACACCTTAGGAATTTTAGTTTTTTCACTCAAATGTTTTTTTTTAACTGTTTCAATTTGTTTCTTCTTTTCCAACGTGATTTATATGGATCTATGTTTAGCATGGTTATACATGTATAACCTATATTAGGTTGCTTTTTATCTGGAAAGGATGAGTGAAGGGTCAGAGCAAGACAAATGTAAAACTCAAAATATGGTAGTTGAAAACCACAGGTCCATGTAGTTGGAAAAATAAATAAATAAAATTTTTTTTTTTTTTAAAGATAAGGATCAGGCAATTGAGCTCTTAAGCAGAACTGAGTTTTCGAATTCTACTGCAAAGAGCTTAACTCCAGGAGGCTGGCCACATAGCCCAAATGCTAAACATAACTTTAACTAATAGATTATTTTGTGGAGAATTCATGCAAAGAAAGAATTCCCACAGAGGTCAAAAAAAGCAGCAAATATAGGGACACTCTCAAAGTCTCTCTAAAGAACTTTCTTAACAGAATTTTAAGATAACTTTTATATCTATGAAATGCCAGTATATGTTCTTTTCCAAACACCATTGTCCTTCAAATTATTTTAAAAATAAATCACAACAGTTGGTATTTTTTTCTGGGTGAATAGAATAAACCCATGAGACAGTATTGGTAGGGAGTCTATTGTTTAGCAACTACACTTCATAACAGTAAGTATTTTTACTATTTTAAATCTCATCTTAAATATTATCTTTAAGCTGCAAATATCCATCTCATAATTTTGTTTTTTCACAACATCATAATTGCTTAACTTCTATCATTTTCTGAATACAACAAGTATATTATTTTTATTTCAATGGGACTAAAGAAATACTCCTTTCTGTCTTCTATATGATTGTCTCCTCTTATTCATGTTTTATTATTTCTCAGGGCACATATAATTTATGTATTTGCCATATGCATCTAATATGTGAGAAATTAATACATTGCCTAGTTAAAAATTATTTTCTTTCTATAACTGTAATTTTATAATCCTTCCATAGCTAAAAATATACATTAAAAATATGAGTCCCAGAATTCTTTTGTGTGAATATACCAATGTGTATATGTTTAAGATATGTGTGAATGTGTTTCCATATAATATACAGATATGCAGGTCTTCACATCAAAGAACTGTGAACTCCATAACCTATATTTTAAAGCTAAGTGACCTAAATTGAAGGCAGTTTTTTGGCATTTTCGGAAATTGGCTTGATCCAATTTTAAGTACCTTATTCAAAGAGAATTCCCTTGCACTAATTTTCAGAAATATGAAGTCAATATCTAATCTGAAATATGCTTTGCTCAGACCTATTTAAAAATCTTTACTTTTTTTTATGCTGAATAAACTTATGTTCTCTCTTTTCATCTTGGACTCAGGATTCTGTCACTGCTTTTATCCTTCTAAAAACAAGTCTCTAAGTAAAGTTATTCTTTCCCATTGCAAATGAGATTTTTTTCCCCTTGTTATCTCTACCCTTTATCTCTCTGTCTGAGCACAATTCCCTATTGTATTAGGGCTACAAAACATTTCCAAATGAATGCTGTTCTCAGTGATAACTTAGATTCAATCAGGTAAAGACAGATGTTCATTCACTCTCTATCCTTCATTTAACTCTCCTAAATAATTTCTTCCTGAAACCATACCTTCATCCATAGTCAAAATCTTATTACATTACCTAATTACATCCCAAATGGATTACTGGAAAATGCTCTTCACTTAACTCCCTCATGACCACTGCCTTAAGAGTCATTCTGAAATGCTGAAAGGAAATCAATATTTCCATCTGCTACATTCACCTGTTCACCTTAGAATGCTGGATCACAGTGGCCTGAAAGTTCAAGATTCAGTTTTTTTCATGTTTTTTCAGGTTTTTGCAAGGAAAATGGGGTTAATGTGCCCAAGGCCACACGGCTTGGTAATTATCAAGTGTCTGAGGCCTGACTTGAACTCAGGTACTCCTGACTCCAGGGCCAGTGCTCTATCCACTGCACCATCTAGCCAGTACCAGTTTTTTCATTCTTAACTTTAAAGATTGCAGTATACCACAATGGAAGAAACACTTTGGCACTAAAGGAGTTGGGATTGAATGTCTTTTTTGATGCTAATTCATCTAAATATAGGATGTAATATCTTGTGATGAATTAAGACTCTTTACTCCACTGTCATGACAATCATGATAATTTCACATATGTATGTGTATGTGTGTGTATTATGTACATAGATATATTTATACATACACATGGAGGATAATTTTTCAGCACACTGCCAAGATTTAAGTATATAATCAAAGTCATACTAAGAGAAGAGGTTGTGATTTTATTTCTTTAAATATGTTTTCCTTGTGCCATTACACATATGTAACAGAAAAAGTCACCTAATATCCTTGTATCTCAGATTACTCATGTCAATAGAGAGTTGCTCCTTTCCAAGCTTAAATGTGTGAACCCAAATCATGTTAAACCATTTAACTTCCTTTTTATTTTCTTTTTAATGCAACAAAGTTTATGAATAATTAGAATTATAATGACAAGAATTTCTTGTTACATATTTCTACTTATAATCCTTACTTTCCCATCCTAAAATCACTTAAATTACTGATTAACTTTGACAGCATCTTCTTGTCTTACATTAGTCTTAGGGTTATTTTACATATTTCTATATGAGTGCCTGGCCTATATAATTGCTAATTGCATGACTGATTAATAAATGCCTATCAATTGATTGATTTTAGATTGAAAGTTCCTTGAAGGTAAAGACATTGAGCTATTATTTTTATATGGATTTGGATCTTATAAAACATGGAAATCATTGCGGCAAATGGAACAGAAAGCTCAAATGAATCTTTCTATTGTTAAATTTGATGTTTCCACAGACCACAATTTATTCATGATTCATCAACTTATTTCTATGTCCTTACTTAGCACAGAAAAGTTGACATAACGTGCTGGAGACTTCCTTAAATTTTTTATGTAATTGCAAACATGTTCAGAGTTAAAGCCATGTTTAAAACTCCTTTGAAAAATTTTATTCCAGGGGAGCTGGCTAGGTGGCAGTGGATAGAACAACAACCCTGGAGTCAAGAGTAGCTGAATTCAAATCCCTCCTCAAACATTTATTAATTACCTAGCTGTGTGGCCTTGGTCAAACCACTTAACCCCATTGCCTTGCAAAAACTTAAAAAAAAATTTAGTCTAGGAATATTTTCCCCTCAGATAATTGCAGCTATCTTTTAGCACTGTATAACAACAATAGAAAGGTTGTAAGCTCCATTATCCCCTGCTCAGAAATAAAAACAAAAAGGAAAAAGGAAAAAATCCTTCACAAATGAGTCTATCAGTATACCTATTATAACAGTTTTCTTTTAAATAAAAATGAAGTAAAGACAATATCTTATTATCTACCTTAGTGTTGTACTGGAAAAAGATATCCTTCTGAATATATAAAGAAAGCTATTTGAAATTTATCTTGAGAGTGAAAAAAGGGATCTCAATTTACCATAATATTTTTATATTCTATATCTAAGGGTATCATAGGCTCAAATGAGATAATAATGTTTGTCCTCCTGAACTATCTGGGTTCACTGGTCAGATATGAATCAGGACAACTGCAAGGCAATTGGAGTTAAGTGACTTGCCCAAGAGGTTAGATTCAAACTCCCATTCTCCTAACTCCAAGGCCAGTGCTCTATCCATTACACCACCTAGTTACCCTAATGAGGTAATGGATGTAAAGAACTGTGTAGGTTTTAAAGTACTATAATTCTCTGTATCTTTTGTTTGTTTCTTTCTTCTCTTCCTCTCTGTCTTCCTCCTCTTCCTTCTATTTTTTTCCTTCTTCTCCTATTACTTCTTTTTCTTCTTCTTTCTTCTCCCCTTCCTTCTCCTGTCACCAAGGTCTCCAGTCTACTTAAAAGTGGTTTACAAGGAGTAAAAGAACCAGACATCTTTTCTTTTTCAATATACACTTTAAATGTATGTTTAAAAACTAACACTGTCATTACATCTAAAACTAAAGCCAGATTCCTTATCTTTTCTTCATTAAGGAATAAATTAACATCAATATAGAAACCAAATTGAGGTTATTCAAGGCAATTTAACCTTTTTTTAGATGACTTGATTTCAATTTCACGTAATATTATATCTCCTTATTTCAGTTCTTTTCAATATTGAATCACTCAAGCAATGACTTTCACCTAAATGAAAACTTTCTATAAGATGAAATAATGTGGTTAACTGAAGAAATGGTTTATTTTTAGGAAGTAGCATTGGGTATAAGGTGGTTTTTGCTAGTCATAGGTATTTTAAATTATGTGGTTCTCATTAGAAAGTCTGCTTTGTCTGATAGAGGATTTCAGAGTCCCCAAATTCAGAAACAACATTATTTGTTATAGGAAATTAGACAAACTAGTGCTAATCAAATTGCTGGGCAGCAGCCAAGATATCGCTGATGATACTTTAAAGAGGAAAGAACTTTCTATACACCTAGGTACAAATGATTCTCCTTTGTAGAAAGAATCTGATTTTCATCACGTAGTAAAGACAATTCAAAGTAATTTAAGCACAATCCTATAGAATTGGTACACAGGAATAAAGTCTCATATGAAGGAGCTCAAAGGAAGAATTTATACCTTCTCCAAGTTTTTGTGGAAATATTTTCCTCTTGATGAATCAAAGGAAGAAGAAATAGGAAAATTTTATTGAAATAATTTTAGTACAACCTCTTAATAGCATAGATTTGGAAATTTTGGTGCTAGGAGTTCTTGCTCTCAAGAAACTTACATAAGTAGTAAGTGGGAGTTGATCAATCAATTAGTAATAATTTAGCAAGTGCCTATTATGTTTCAGACATATAATAAGTCCTAGAAATCCCCCCCTCTCCATACACACACACACACACACACACACACATATATATATATAATGTGTATGCATAATGCATATATATATCTGTACGCACACATATAAGAACAAACATATACAAGTATATATACCCCTACATACATGTACACATGCACACATACACACACTAAATTGAAGATAATTCCAAGTGGAAGGAGCTGAGTTTGAGGAAAAGTTTTCTTACAGGAGGTTAGGAAGTCCAAGGAGCCAGGAAGTGGAGGAGAATTACCTGAGACTGTGCTAAAATCTAGTGATATCACAAAAGTAAAAACAAAATGATCCCTGCTCTCAAGAAACTTACTTTCTAATAGAGAAGCTCACAGTCTAAAAGGTTAGACCTAAAATGAAAGCCTTTTCTGTTGGTTAGCATATAGTAATGTTATAAGAAAATCTTGCTGTCAATGAAAGAGAAAATTTAAAAGATTTTATTAGGGCACTTAAGGCAAAAGATTTTAAATGAGCCTAGGAGATGATTTCAAAAGGTCCATTCCTTTTATAACTTTTTTGTAATGAGAATAAGATCTCAATTGGTACACATTTCCAAAAGAGAATAGCTAGTGTTATCATAGAGTTGAGTTTATAATCACATTTCTATAAATAGGGGATCAAAGTGCATATGGTTGCTCTTTCCTGTGCTAGGGTTGGCATATATTGGGACCACCCCTTACAGGAGACCTGGAATATGCAACTTGGAAAGAAAGAAATCACAGGTTCACCCAAATTATCTTGGTAGTGGTGGCTAAATTCTATATCACTGGCAAAGCTTTTGACAATTTCTGGTTACCTTCATTACAGAGAATCATAGAAGTACTTTGACTCAAACATTACTTAGTGAACAATTATGAAATCATGTCCTGACTCTGGTGTCAGTTTTATCCTCTACAAGTCCATTTATGTCAGATTGACTACCCTAAACTTCAAATTCCTTAAAGGGCACAAGTTTGGGGGCAAAATTTCTGTTTTCCTTGTCTTATACAAGTAAAATAATGATTGGAAACTATTAGGTAGAGAAGAAAACAATCATACAGTCTGGAACTTAGAGTAAAGAGCACTGAAATCAAAGTATATCTCACACACTTTATGATATTGAAATATATTCAGAATCTCATTTCCTTATCTATAAAATATACTTAATACTCTCACTGTCTATTTTATGTGTTGTAAGGAAAGTACATTGTAAGCCTAGAAGCATTATCTAAATATAATATAGCACATAGAAACACACATATATACCTACTAAATTTATGAAAAGAATTATGAGTTTCTTAAAAGGATAAAATAAGGGAGGTGATGCTGTCTACTACAAATTGTGTTATGAACCAGACAACCTATAATAGCAAATATAAATTCAATTACTTATGACCCGATTGACTACAGTCAAGATATTTAACCTTTCCTTGACTCTTTATGGGAAATGAGGGTATTGTGATGATTGGTCCAATAAGGGTCTTTCTGACTGTACATTGAACTGACTGATACCAAATATAGCATTTTTATGGACATCTGCAGTTTATAATTCCTAACAATATTACATTATTACTAGAAATTATCAGAACTAAAATCATTAACTCCATTCATGTTATCTTTATTAGGGCTTTTATATTGGTTTGTATTGAATTTTGCCTTATTTAACATTTCACTCTGGAAATTATGTAGGATTTAAAAAACTAATACTCATTTATGAAAATCAATATCATCCTGACTGTTTGTTTATGGATTAGTGACAAATGTCCTATTAACACAAACCAAGAGTAGGCCCTCTCCATCAAAGAGACTTGGTGACTGCAAGAGAAATTCAAAGAAAAACATGATGAGTACCAGAAACAATGCCTCCTTAGGGTATGGTTTGAAGGAGTCAGTGATGAAAGGTCCTTTGCTTTAGACCTCTCTTGCCTGGAAGAGCTCTATGAGGAATGCTTTTTGCAAAGTTAATTAAATTGTTTTAGAATTTCTTAAGGGATGGGCTTTTAGGCCATTTTAGGTAACAGAAATAGGAAATTCACTTAGTCCTGAAAAATAAATTTCCCATACAGTCAGTCAACTTGCAGATACAAACTGGCAAGTGAAGGACTGAAGCTACTTAAGGAAATGGTTTTAAGTAATTGTATTTATTCCTAGATAATCCTGGATCCAATCTTTATCTGCTAACAGCCTATCATTGGGGAAATTAGATTCTACTTTCTGGATCTTCACAATACAGGTACTAATGAATTAATGAAATTCCAAATAGGATACTAGTACAGTAGGGGCTTAGTAGTCATAGAATATACTACTACCTCCCTGATAGGTGAGCAGTGGGTGATGAACCTAAACCTAAAAGGAACTCTAACTGTGACTCCTGAAACTTGAGGTTGATGGCCAGCTCACAGGGCAGCTTGTAAAACTGTACTAGAAAAATAAACATTAGGGAATTAGGGGTTCTTTTGTCCCAAACCTAACATAATTCTCTGCTCCACTTGGACAACACAAATCTAGAGGACAGTCCATGCAGGGAAGGTATACTTAACCTCAGAATGCGTACATACCCTTTCAGTAGTCTCTACTCATGCTCCAGTAGGAGGAACCAAATAGAGCCTCACTGAGTTACCAGAACTATCCAATATGATTAACATCATATAATGCTGTGTCTCCAAAGTGACGAAAGCTATTTCCTCTCCAGTGAAAGAGATGAAGGGGAGGAGAAATGTTTCATTATAGTAGATTCCTTTACAATAGCCATCTCTTGTCTGAAGAAGGCAAATGGACTTAAAATGGGGCTGAACAGCCACCAGACCTATTCTTTCCCTTGTTCCTGATCTCATTGATATGGTGGACCCAATAGGCTATGAAAAGATTGAATGCTCTAGGACTATCAACCTTGATGATGCTTTTCTTCTCTATTTTTGTAGCTAAAACTAATCAGGAATCATTTAATTTTGGCTAGAATGGAGCCTGGTACATTTTCTCTCTCCTTCCTCAGGACCACCAAAACTTTCTCTCATAATGTGTCACATTATGATGGGCAGAGACTTGAAAGAGTCTTCATTTCTGAGGGCATTGGTGTTCCCTATTAAACTGATGATAAAATGTTGGCCAGACCAGATGTGATCACAGTAAAAAGACCCTATAGTAGAGACAAAAGGTGGGAAAAACAAACTTTAGAAAATCCAGGGTTCATCTCTCTAAGTCAAATTTTGAAGAATGTAGTGGGGGGTGAAAGTCCAAAGGACTCTAAGTACAGTTTGGAATAAACTACTAGTACTTAATATCTCATTATTTAAGAAAGAAGCCTAGAGATTTGTTGAATTTTTTTAGATTTCAGAAAAACCCACATTGTCCTCGTGGATATTCTGATGATCACTATTTACCAAGCCACTCACTAGTCAGTGTTATTCAAGAGTATCCCAGATTAGGTTATATATGATTTGTCAGAAAGAATGCAAACTTTTCAGTAGTCTCTCCCCTGGAACTCATATGACCACAAATGATCTGTGTTTCTGGAGGCTCTGTCCATATTAACAAGGCTGGGTGGCATCTTTGATAGGTACTGCGGCAGAATAAAGAGTGTAAGACATTTGGAGTCCCAAGTTCCCAAGAGCAGTTATGCACTATACTGCTTTTGAAAAACTGTTGTTTGCCTCTTACTGTACCCTTGTTGCTACTGAACAGATGACATAGGGTCATATGAGCATCTTTTGTCAGGAGTTACTATCATTGACTTGGTAATGGAAAAAAAAAATGTTCTTTCTAGAAAGGTGCAGAACACAGGAGGCTTCTGCTGCTAAATGGAAATTGTACATTAGAAATCACACCTGCAAGGCAGAGACAAGACTGCAGAGTAAAGGCAGATACTCTCCTGAGCTCTCCCCCAAATCCCTGCAGATACTTTCAAATAATGACTCTAATCAAATTCTAGAGCGGCACAAGAGGGAGTAAAACAATTTTCCAGGCCAAGGCAACTTAGAAGATTGTCAGGAAAGGTCTATTTAACCAGTGTAAGAGAGGAGCTCAGTGCAGCTCAAGCCAAGTCAGTGCAGCTGGGCCCTCATTAATGGGGGGAAGGGTAGAGGGGAGTCGGGGCAGGGGGCCATTAAATCAGAGGCAGCAGTGGTGGTTTTCAGATCTCTCAGCCCAGAGACACTAAAGACACTTTCTTTTTATCCTTTCCTTTTTAAAAATAAATTTATTTATTTAATTTATCAATATGAACTTATATATTTTTAGGGGTTTTTTTTGCAAGGCAATGTGGTTAAGTGGCTTGCCCAAGGCCACACAGTTAGGTAATTATTAAGTGTCTAAGGGTGGATTTGAAATCAGGTACTCCTGACTCCAAGGCCAGTGCTCTATCCATTGTGCCACCTAGCTGCCCCCACATGTATATTTTTAAGTTACAAAATTTCCTTCCACCCTCCCTTCTCAACCCCCCAGGGGGACAATCAGTCAGGTTGGCATTGTACATATATATTTTGATAAACATGTTTAAAATTAGTAATTTTTGGTATGAGGAATTAGAATTAAGGGAAGGAGATACATAAGAGATAATTTTTATAATGTTTATCAGATTCTGAAGGGTTGGGATTTTTTTGTGTGTATGTAAGAACAGCCATTGAGAGATACAGCATCAGTATTAGCTTAGCTGCTTCCAGAACTATGAGCCCACTGAAGGTAAAGGTGGGTCAGAAGGACATTGCATCGGTCTCCTTGCAATAACTGAGGCAGATTTCTGTTGCCTTTGCCCATTCTTGGATCTGAATCACAGTCCTAGAAAGGGAAGGAGCAGAAATACCCAGATTTTGCTGCCACAGGGGAGCAGGGGAGCAAGGACCCTACTCACAATTCCTGGGAAAAAGGAGTGATTGTGGTCACCCCAAGACCAGAACACAGACCAGGAAAGTACCAGACACTTCTCCTTAGATCATGCCACCTTTGAAGAAGTGAAAATTTGTAGGTATTAGAAGTATCTCTGAAAACAGCTGTACAAAACCTCAAAAGCTCGGGACAGTGCACTCTACATCCTGGAAACAAAACCATATTTTAACGAAGAGCTAAAATCAAATCATAGGCTGGGGAAAAAACAAAAAAGAGGAAAATAAATCTTACCATAGGAAGTTACTATGGTGATAAGCAAGATCAAAACACAGAAGATAACAAAATCAAAACTCCTACATCTAAAACCTCCAAGAAAAATATGAATTTGTCTCTGATTATGGAAAAGCTTAAAAAAGGTTTTGAAAATTAAGTAAGAGAGGTAGAGGAAAAATTGGAAAGATAAATGAGAGTGATATAAGAAAATCATGAAAAGCAAGTCAGCAGCTTGGTAAAGGAGACACACACATACAAAAAATACCGAAGAAAACAATATCTTAAAAGCCAGACTGAGACAAAAGGAAAAGAGAAGTACAAAAAGCCAGTGAGGATAAGAATGCCTTAAACAGAAAAATTGATCAAATGAAATAAAGGAGATACAAAAACTCAGTAGAGAAGATAATTCCTTAAAATTTAGAATTGAGGACAGAGAAGTTAATGACCTTATAAGAAATCAAGAAACAACAAAACAAAACTAAAAGAATGAAAAACTAAAAGACAATCTGAAGTATCTAATTGGAAAATACCAAGGAGAGATAATTTAAAAATTATTCAACTACCTGACCATGATCAAAAACAAAAAAAACAAACTAAAAAAAGAACCTAGACATCATCTTTAAAGAAATTATCAAATAAAAATGCCCATAGGGTAAAAATATAGATTAAAAGTATCCACCAATCCCTCCTGAAAGAGACTCCAAAATTAAAACTTCCAGATTTCAGAGCTTCAAATCAAGAAGAAAATATTGCAAGCAGCCAGAAAGAAACAATTCTGCTTCGGAACCATAGTGGAAAAAGATGAATACTCAATGAAGTAGGGGACTTTCACACTTTCCTGATAAAAAGACCAGAACTGAACACAAAATTTTATTTTCAAATACAAGACTTGAAGCCTGAAAAGGTAAGTGAGAATGGAAAATCATAAGGGATTTAAAGATTTGAACTGTTTCCTACATGGAAAGATGATATTGATAACTCATATGAACTTTCTTATTTATTAGGACAGTTAGGAGCATATAGATAGATATAGATATAGATAGATATAGATACAGATACAGATACAGATAAAGATATAGATATAGATACAGATATAGATAGGATATAGGTGAGAGTGGAATATAAAGGGTTAAAATCTTAAAACTAAAGAGTGAGAGAGAAATGTACTAGGAGAAAGAAAAAAGGGAGAGATAAAATGTAGTGAATTATTTCACATAAAAGATGCAAG